>NW_026944111.1:0-116296 GCF_033296635.1 Dichotomopilus funicola | reverse complement strand
CCTAACCCTAACCCTAACCCTAACCCTAACCCTAACCCTAACCCTAACCCTAACCCTAACCCTAACCCTAACCCTAACCCTAACCCTAACCCTAACCCTAACCCTAACCCTAACCCTAACCCTAACCCTAACCCTAACCCTAACCCTAACCCTAACCCTAACCCTAACCCTAACCCTAACCCTAACCCTAACCCTAACCCTAACCCTAACCCTAACCCTAACCCTAACCCTAACCCTAACCCTAACCCTAACCCTAACCCTAACGGTGTTGAAGCCGGCTTCGCCGCTGGATGCGTCGTGTGATGTATGGATGGTATATCATTAGCGTGAGAATGAGGAAGGGAAGCAGAGGGAGACCAGAAATATTGCGTTCCTGTTGCGGTATATGGTTGCGAAGCCGGTAGTCGTAGGCGAGAAGGAGATGGAAAGTGTACAGCATGTGATGGATAGGGAGTTTCGGGAGGAGTTGGATAAGTTTAATCCGAAGGGGAAAGCGAGGAGGAACGAAATGTTTGCCAAGGCCGGGTTGTAGAAGACGAAGTAATATGTCACGGTATTGTGAGATGGTTGTATACGCCTGATCAATCCACTACTTAGGCAGTGAACCGGGAGCGTCCGAAAAATGACAATCTAAAAAGGTACTCATGTCAACATCGTCCATATCAAGTGTCCAATTCTCCACCCCAGGCAGATCCGCCAACCCGTCTATTGCTGGGAACTCGAAGAAGCTGTCCATGCCCCAAGACAAAAGATCAGGACCAGAGACAGAGGGAGAAGCAGAATCCGTGACCTTAGACCCCTGGGTCGGGTCGCTCAAGTCGATCGGTTGTGGAGTAGCGGAACCCGAGTTTGTGTCTTGTAGTGTCAAAAGCCCCGACAGATGCTGCCTGCCTAGATTCAGGCCCGGGCTATAACGGGCCTCCTGTCCTTTCATCCACTCAATCGGCGTCATGCCTATCGTGTCCTTGAAGACACGGTGGAAATGCCACTTTGACAAGTTTGCCCTTTTCGCCAAGCTCGCAAGGGTGGCTGGCAGCCTGTTGCTCTCTGGAGATTGCTGGATGGCGACCAACTCGCGGTCGACCATGGCGCGAACTTTGGCAATTGCGGCCTCTTCTGGCATCCCCCCTGAGGTATTTGGCTTGCAACGTTTACAAGCGCGGAAGCCGTCCTGCTCCGCTTCTCTGGGATTGTCATGGAAGCGGACGTTGGCGCGTCTCGCGAGCCTTGCTTTGCAGACTGGTCGGCAATAAATTTTTGTGGTTTTGACCGAGTAGACAAAGGCCCCATCTGCTGTTGGGTCGCGCTCCTGGACTGCACGCCACCGCGCAGCGTCGTCCCTGAAGAAATGACCGGCCATGAGTCCAACAGGTTGATCGGTAGACGTTTCCGCGGCGGTGAAGCGATGGGTCCGAGACTCGGGAGGAAACTGAGCTCAAAGTTTGCTCTAATGATGATGAGAGTTAGGTCCCCTGCTTTTGAGTAAAGCCGGATCGTCCTGCCCTGGTCATGTTGCGACAAAACTTGCCATTCGTATTGCTTTGGCTGGACCACTTGCGGTTGAAGTACCCAATCGCAAGTATGGGATGTCGTGGGATTTTGCGAGTTTCTCCGCTGTTGCTATCAAAATGGCCAATCAAACGGGAGAACAACCGGCGTGCCCCATAATTAATTGACGACGCTGGCTCGAGGCTGGCAGGAAAAGGGGGCTGTTGCAACTTGCAAGGCGATCGTTGTGGAGATGAACAACAGAGAGCATTTGTATATATGATGGAATTTTCTCCCAAGCTTGCCGGTCGACTTTGGGAGTCCTTACACCTCTGCTTTAGTACTGCACGCCTTGACTTGTTTCGGCACCACCGACCCAGTGACCCAGTCTATCGTTCGACGATCCCACAGCCACAGCACCTCTGATCATGTCTGTCCCAGATCACGGCATTATTTCTCCTGCCATACACTATTGGGGCTCTATAGTCGTCTTGGTTTCCTCCGAGAACGAAGATGGCACCACCAATATTGCTCCGATGTCGTCCGCCTGGTGGCTAGGCCGTTCCTGTGTTCTCGGTCTCGGGTCGGGGTCCAAGACTACCGGAAACATCCTCCGTACCGGCCAGTGTGTGCTGAATCTCCCCGACGACTCTCTTGCTGGCGTCATCAACTCGCTCGCCCGGACTACTGGCACCAGCCCAGTCTCGGACTGGAAGCGGGGCCGCAAATACGAATTCGTCCCCGACAAATGGAGCAAGGCTGGTCTTACGCCCGAGGCGGCTGACTTCGTACGCCCGGCTCGCATTCGCGAGTGCGCGGTCCAGCTTGAGTGTGAGCTAGTCCATTCGACCCCATTAAGCGGGGACTTGCCCGACCTGAAGGGGGTCTTATCCGCGGTCGAAGTGCGCATCCTTCGTGTTCACATTTTTGAAACATTGCGCATGTCAGGATACCCGAACCGGGTAGACCCAGACAAGTGGCGGCCCATGGTCATGTCATTTCAGCAGTTGTATGGATTGCGGGACGGGAAGCTGGAGGAGAGTGTGCTTGCTCGGATCGGCGAGGAGGAGTATCGTGGGCTTACAAAGAGCGGGGTGAAGAAAACCTTGGGGGAGGACGATGACGAATTGGTGGTAAGGGAGTTTGACGGGAAATGAGTAATACCTTACTGTCTTGAATAAAAAAATAGAAGATTGGGGAATAACTTTGTCGAATCATTTGATCCTTTCTGCGCGGCCAGGCCTTAATTATACACAGAAAGAAAACGCAAGGCCTTATTTTCCTCTCTTTCTGGCCTCAAGATCTCCATATGCGAGTAAAGCTATTTCAACCCGCTTCGCTCTTTTTTCTATACCCCTTTCTTTCCTTCCCTTCTACTTTCTACGATCACCCTTGTACGTCTAATTACTTGCACTGTCCACCTTGTCGTTTACATTTCCGCTTCTCAATAACTACCTTACACTAACGCCTCCTAGCTGTTCGTACCCCGATGAAAACGTCCTGCCTTTTTATTTAACAACGATTTGATTTGATTTTGTAAGATGGCATTTGAGTGATGCAGAGGGTTTGTTTTGGATGCCCTGGACGTTGGCATGCAGTTATTGGCGGATGGCGAAATCGGCACTACCTTCAACCTTAGCTTAACCCTTCAGTCTTTCTGAGCGCTTGTTCCGCCAACCATGGCCCCATTTCCGCAAAGTAATCACGGCCAAAACACAACTCAGAGCATCAAACAAGCCGAGCAAGGTAAACACCCACCCGTACCCTAACGCGCGAACCAATGGATCCAGCATGGCCACCGCAGCAGCTGCCAGCCCGCATCTCGTGATATTGTTGGCCGCCGCCGCCGTCCCTGTTGCCTGGGGGAACACATCCACAACTAGCGCACTGTACGTTTGGTGTACCAAGGTACACTTGCACCCTAGGACACCTTGCAGCAACAGGAGCACCGCAGGGTGCGCGTGCCGGTCGACGACCCAACCGTAGCCCACGACGAAGGAGGCCGAGACACACAGGATGGCCACGGACCACCGTGAGCGCGCTCGCTCAATCGGAAACTGCGCCACGTCGTCCCCGCACACCCGGTCGATTGCTAGGCCCGCTTCGCGTGCGACGTGCCGGTAGTTGCGGTCCATCAACCATCCTGCTATGAACCCACCCGCAATGATTCCCAATCCGCCTGCCAGAAAACAGCAGCCCACCTGGAGGGGGTTGAAGCTGTACCCTTGGTAGCTATCGCTGCTGTTTCTGCCACCGCCGAAGATGGGTGTAATGGAGGTTTGTACACAGAACCAGAGTGCGTAGGGACAGCCAGCGAGCCACAGGGCGAGGAAGGAATCCGGATGGAAGACAATCCGAAGCGAGGGCAGCGGGTTGGGGATGATAAGTTTGCCGCGGCCGGTTGCAAAGCTAGCGGTATCGGCCGTTCTAGTGGCTGTGGACTGTTGGGGTTTCTCCCGGGTTTGATTCTCTAGGTCAGGTTGTTCCTGTTGTCGTTCTTGTTGATGATGGTCTGGCAACGGGCATATCTCCGTTTCGTTCCCCTTTCTCTCTTCCCTCCACGCAAACAAGAGGCTCAGCCACGTCCTCCAGAGCCCCTTTGCCGGCACAGCTCCATTACCCACCACCGTCCGTGCCGTCTCAGATTGGACGAACCCGATTAGCAACACCGCCGACGCCCCGAAAATTAACAGCGCCCTGAAGCACCACCGTGGATCTCCAGACGCGAGCACTGTTCCTCCCCCAATGATGGGTCCGATACAAGGGCCGATATTAGTGGCCGTCAGCATCGGCGCCAGGAACCGGCCCCGCTCGGAGTGCACCGTGACATCGGCGACCACGGCGTACGCCAGCGAGAGGACAGCGGAGCCGCCGATGCTTTGCATTGCCCGGAGCAGGAGCAGGGCAGGGTAGCTTTTGTCGACGATCGACAGGCCGAGCGATGCGGTAGTGTAAATGCTGAAGGTTGCGAGGTAGACCGGGCGGCGGCCGAATGTGTCTGACAACGGCGACCAGAACGAGGGAGCGATACCCTGGAATACCATGTAAAGCGTTATGGTGAGATTTACAGCTTGTGTAGAGACACGATAACGCTCTGCCAAGAGTTCTAACAAGGGGAAGTAAATATTTGCCGTTAATGAAGAGGCGAGAGCAAGGTAACCGAGGAGGCAGACGAGGGCGGTTCGATTTCGAGCGGTCCACGTCGTGTATGGTGTTTGAGATGAGTCCATGGCCTCCGATAACACCCGATCAGAGCGGGCACTCCTGTCCTTTTCGTCACGTTGCATAGTTGTTTGCGGGAGGGTCATACAACGCCGTAAAACATAGGCGTAAGGTAGGTTGGAAAACTAAGCGACCCCAGAGTGGGAAGAGGGGTTAATAAATTCTTCGCCTCTCTCCCCTGCAGTTGGAAACCCATGCTGCAAGCATGCAAACATGCAAATAAGCGGGTCCCGGCCGGATGCTTGGTACCTAATAAACAGTGATGAAAGTTTAAAGTTGAAGAATCAATCAACGTTAAGAAGCCTCGGTCATTCACAAATCAACAAACATCTCGCATTCCATGAAATCTCCCCCCCGTCCAAGCACAGCGAGCAGTAATTATTTAAACGAAAACAGCAACACCTATTCTCGTCCACTAAATCCAGCCCATCTCCATGCTTACACCTTTGTTCAACTCCTGTTCAGACTTAGAGCTTTCCACCCTGCTGCCTACCCTCAACTGCCGCGTCGACTGCCGCCCCGACTCCCTGACCAGCCCACAATCGCTCCGCAGTAACGGTCTTGTCCGCCTCAAGCGCCTAAACGTTGACCGTGGCCGGGTCAATACCCTTCTCCAACAGGTATCCCTCATAGCCGAGGGGGTACTTTTTTAGCAGATCTCTCATTGTGTCCATCACCCTGTGTAATTAATTAGGTAATTACCGCATGTGTTAGCTGGTGTCCCGTTGTTCTCTATCTTAATATTTGGTGCCACTTACAGCATTCTATGCCGTAGATTTCCGGGATACAAAGAGGATGCATGAAGATCGAACCGGCTGGACCGAGGTGTTAGCTAAGTAAGGTACTAACTGTAGAGGTTTGGAGAAGGGCGATGTCTGACAGTGCATAGAGTGCACCCCGACTCTCAAAGTCTTCGGCCGGTGCAGATGCGTCATAGTACTTTCGGTATTCGGCAATGTACGCATGCGTCATCTTGTGGCGAAGGGGCCACCAAGGCCCCATCTCGTCTACCGGTTACAATGTCAGTTATTCCGCAGAGGTAATGCGTGTTGGTCTGAAGAGAGTATTTCGCACATTCGTGGTGAGCGTAGAGGGGAGTCGCGTCAAAAAACATGGGATGACCGGTGGTAACATCCACCGAAGCGTTTCCATCCCACAGGTCACCATGCACGAGTGTCGGAACGAGAGTCCTGCCTTCAGTCTCCAACGGACGCAAGAGCCGGGGGATCACCTTGGTCATGAGGCCTTCGCGGAGCTGGCGCAGCTCTTCATCCGGTCCGTGCGTTTCCTCTTCCATGTCAAAGATCTTTTCCAAGCCTTGTGAAAAACACTCTTCCCAGGTGCTCGAGAGGGGGAACGTCTGGGGGTTTCGCCCCCCATACATTGTGATGGGGAAGCCGAACTCTCCTGTCTTGGACTTGCCGCGCTTGTGAAACTCTGCGACGAGCTTCGGAAACTCGTTCACACTTGGGATCCCGTCTGAAAGCTCGTGAAACCGACAAATAAAAAAGTAGGTGTCTGGTTCTTCGGCGTACTGGCCCCAGCCCAGAGGTTCCGCAACCAGTTCTGGCGCAGCATTGTGGAGCAGGGTCATCGCGTAAAACTCGGCCGATACCATGTTTTTTCCATGCTCAAACTGATGAACCTGTTCAAACCAGGTTAGCAGTGCAAGACGTAGCAACTAGCTATTGTAATACCTTGATGAAGAACGGAGTGGGTTCCCCCTCCTCGTCTGTGGCATCGATCTTCGCAGTTCGAGCCCAATATGAGGCCCCGCTTGGAGAGATTCCGAGAATCTTAGTCCCCGGTGGGAGCTCTAATTGGAGCGAGAGGATGATCAGCAACTTCAATGTCCAAGCCTCAAGTGAGAATTAGAAGTGCAGAGTCGAATGGTGCTTACTTTCGATGACCCCTTTGTCGACATACTCGATCGTTCTCGCGGGGACGGGGACTTCCTTGTCCCAAACAGATTTGTCCGTCATTGTGCAATAACGTGATTACCTCAGCGTATGAGGCACTATGACTTTGAAACTGAATTTGAAATGTTCAAAAGGCTTGTTATTTTGACGTATTCTAATGAAATCGCTCGAGTCGCCAAAGTAGGCGGGCAACCTTTTGGCTTTAAGACATGACGGCTACCCTCCCTGGGTCTCTGGCACACTTGTGCCGTTTCTTCGAGACACGGCAGGAAGCGGCGGGTCCCGCTGCCGAGGGGCGGCGTACATGCATTAGCCGATCGAACAAGGGGTGGTTGCTACATTCTACGATTGGCCAATATCAGAGCCTTGCCTCCTATTTCTGCTCTGGCTGGTCTCTTCTGGCAACCATTGCAGGGCTCTAAGCCTTGTGTTGCAGCACTGCATTCTCCCGATGCACCTAGGCGCCCGTGATGACAAAATGGTGCTCCGATAAAGCTGCTGGGCTGGGTTGCTCCCCATTCCACACACATCATTGGTAGGTTCCGGTCCGAGAAACATTTCAGAACCCCCCCCGCGCAAAGGTAGCACTCTCTCGACTTAGGTCCCGTGAAACGAATCCGTCGCGCGACTCCTCACCCCGTTGAGAGTTGCGTGAAGTCGAATGGCCGGGTTTACGCTGTTGAGGAACTCCCGGAAACCGCTGCTTTGGTCTCCGCGAATTATTTCCCAAGCGGCGTTGCGCCATAAAAGCACAAAACCGCGCCCATCATGGACCGTCCTGGCACCGAGATCACGCGCACGAATACAGCGGCCTCAGCGAGGTCCTTTCTCTCCAGGCCATCGTTCGGGTTGAGTAGAAAAGGCAGTGTAGATGCCAACGAGCGAGAACCCAAAGGCCCGTTAGGGCTCACGACGCTTCACGTCCCCGTCTCTGAGCAAACAACGCCTGTCGCCGACCTGGTTTTTGTTCACGGCCTAAACGGTGGTTCCCACAGCACCTGGAGCAGGGGCAGCATCCCCGAATGCTTCTGGCCTCGTCAATGGCTTCCCGAGGACGAGGCCTTTAAGGATGTCCGTATCCATACCTTCGGTTATCCGTCGGGGGTAACCAGGGAATCAATCATCAACGTCTCCGACATTGCTCGGTCTTTGCTAGCTGCCGTTAAAGACTCACCGATCATGAACAAGGGAAAACCAGTACGTCATAAGCAACCCTCTCAATGCATGCTCGCCGCAACTAACAAGAAAATTCGAACCTGCTTGACAGCCACCATTGATTTTTATCGCCCATAGCATGGGGGGTCTCGTTGTCAAAAAGGCCTACATCATAGGGCATCGCGAGATAGAGTTTAAGCCGGTTGCCGACCGCGTCAGCTCAATCTTTTTTCTAGCGACCCCCCACCAAGGAGCAGCCATCGCGCAAACCCTCTCTCGCTTAACCGCCATGATTGGAGCCCGTCCCTTCGTTGAAGACTTATTCCCTCAGTCACCCCTCACTCAAAGTCTGGGCGAGGATTTCCCGCGAGTCAGCAGCGATCTGCAACTGTTTTCTTTTTTTGAAACACGGCCGATGACGGTTGGGGTCAACAGGACACTCATCGTTGATAAAGCCAGCGCTGTGATGAACCTCCCCAATGAAAGGAGAACATTCCTCGACGCGGATCACCGCAATGTGGCCATGTTTTCAACACCAGACGACCCCTCCTACGTCTCGGTCCGAAATGCCTTAGCCACGGTCATTTCGTTTCGAAGAGAAACAACCCGGCTCCAAACACATGTTGCGGCCCAGGAAGACCAGGAAGCACTCGATCAGTTTATGGGTATCTCTGATGGGCCTGAGGATGACATTTTGATTCAGGAATCCATCAAGCTCCCGGGATCTTGCGAATGGATTGCAACCAAGTCATTCTATCAGTCTTGGAAAGCGTCCATGAATTCTTCCTTCCTGTGGCTCCGCGGTCGCCCGGGGGCTGGCAAGAGCGTCCTATGCAGTCACATCATCAGCGACCTGCGTAACCAGGACCTCGACTGCAGTTTCTTTTTCTTCCAGGCCCGGGATCATGTCAAGTCGACCGCAAACGGCTTCTTACGGTCGATAGCATGGCAAATGGCGACACTTCACCCAGGCATTAGAGAGAAGTTGGCTGCTATCAAGTCAGACTGGAGGGATAATCCCATCGACAAGATTGATGCCAACTCTGTGTGGAGGAAGATATTTCTCTCCGGCATTCTCAGAGTTAAGCTTAGCAGGCCCCAATACTGGGTCATCGACGCGATGGACGAATGCAAAGCCGCAGCAGATATCCTCAGCTTCCTCTCTCGCATTCAGGAACATTGGCCTCTATCAATTCTCATCACATCCAGAGACACAATGGATGCACATCAGAAGGGGCCGAATCCAAACATCGACATCCGAAGCCATACGATTTCAGAGCAAGATAGCTTGCAAGACATCTCCATTCTTCTCAAAGCAAATATGGCATCCTTGCCGTGTCCGGCATCAGCCCAATGGCCCACCCGAGAAGAAATAGCTGCGCAAATTCTCAAGAGATCCGCCGGCTGTTTCTTATGGGCATCCATTATTTGCTCTGAACTCCGCCTAGTGACGAGCGAGAGAGAGATTACCAAGGTCATGGAAAGTACGCCATTAAACATGGATGCCGTTTACCACGATATTCTGGCGAAGATGGAATCCGCACGGTTTGGCAAGGCAGCCGCAAAGGCCTTTATCGCATGGACGACTTACGCCTTCCGGCCGCTCAGCGTATCTGAGATACAAACTCCTGTCGAGATGGACATTAACGACAAGATCGACGACGTCCAACGTACAATCTCAAGGTGTTGTGGGAGCCTTGTGTTTGTCGACAATAACAACAAAGTTCAACTTGTGCATTTGACGGCACGCGAGTTCTTCACTCGGAAAGGGGCGGAGTCCGAATTCATTCTCACAAAAGCCGAAGGGCATCGTCGCCTAGCCGCTGTGTGCCTCAAATTTCTTCTCCAGAATTCTCAGAAGAGCGTCAGCCGGCCAGGGAGAAGGCTCACCTCGGAACCAGACATAACACGAGTTCGCCGAGGCCGCTCCCCGTCACCTCTGCCACCCGCTCGCGAGGCTGACCCCTTTACGCACTATGCATCCCAGTTTCTCTTTCAGCATCTGAAGTTTGTCCACTCAAATGACGAAGAGCTACTTGTCATGCTTTCGGATTTCCTAGGGAGCAACAACCTCCTCCGTTGGATTGAATTCACTGCCACCAACGGAGACCTGCGCACCATCTATCAAGCTGGCAAGACGATCAACTCAATCCTGAATCGTAGGGCACAACACTCGCCACCGGTGGGCCTTGCTCGAAAACAGGGCAAATACGCTCTCTTGGAGAAATGGGGAGATGACTTGATCCATCTGGTGACCAACTTCTCCGGGTGGCTCAGGCGATCACCCAAAGCAATCCACCATTTGATACCCCCTTTTTGTCCTCCTGATTCAGCCATACGCCGGCAGTTTACCAACCCTGTACGAGGTCTCAATGTCCAAGGTTTATCTTCTCGGGGCTGGAATGACTGTCTGACCACCATCACGTACCCTGACGGGATGAAATTAAATGCATTGGCTGCCGGGCCGGGCTACTTTGCAGTGGGTATGTTGAACATGACAGGTCAAGTGCTGGTTTACGACGATACCATCTTCCAGGAAGTCTACATTCTCCACCATCGTGAACCAGTGTGGGGACTTGTCTTTGCGGAGAGCGGGAAATATGTGGCATCTGCGGGCGCGAGAACCGTCCGTATCTGGTGCTTAGCTGACGGGTCGGAACGGTCCTCCTTCAAGATCACTTCCTTGTGCTTGAGCTTGGCGTTTGTGGAGGAGGATGCGATCTTGCGGGTTGCCACCAAACAGAATCGGTTGATTGACTGGGACGTTGAAGCTAACGCCTTTGTCCACGATGACCCGGTAACTTGGACCGCCGATCTCCCGGACACGATGCAGTTCAGGACGCCGATGCTGGCAGAGCTTGGCATGGCCAGTCACCTGTTAGCGGTGCTGTACAGGGGTGAGAACATTGTGTTCTGGGATTGCATAGACAATCGAGTCTACGATACGTACGAGAAAGAGACGGGGTCCATCCAGGTCTTTGGCAGTCGAAAACTCGCCGAAGGTTCCACGACCGTCCGAGCCGCCGCCTTCGGACACTCTCTCGACGTCAACCTCTTCGCAGCCACTTACACGGACGGGGATTTAGTCGTTTACGACATTGATAGAGGCGAGGTTGTCGCTGTCGTCGAAGGAGCAAACACCATGGTATTGGCGACTTCCCAAGACGGCCGAACTCTTGCCGGCGCTGACTCCGTGGGAAATTTCACGTTGTTTGAGTTCGAAACCCTCCGTGCGTTGTATCGTGTTCGGTTCGACACCCAGATTCTTCCTACCGCCCTTTGCTTTACTTCAGACAGCCTACGGTTCATCGAAATCCGTGCCGGCCAATGCCGGGTCTGGGAGCCTACCGTTCTCCTTCGCACCGATATGCAAGATGACGACCACAGCGACACAGTCTCCGTATCTACGGGGCCTCAGGAGGTCGACCATCAAATCCTAACAAACGCAGTCCCAGAAATTTGCTCCATCGCTTGTTGCCCTGAATCCAGCGTGGTTTTCTGCGGAATGGAAGACGGATCCGTCCTCGCCCATGACACATCCGGGCCGGAGCCTGAACAGAGGCTTCTGTTTGTACAAGACTCGCAATGCGGCATTCATTTACTCCATTTTGACAGCCAAGGGTCAACCTTATCGTGCGGCGACCGCTCGGGACGATTCACCGTGAGAAAGCTCTTACGACCCGACACCCCACGCCATAGAAGGACATGGGAGGTTGCACCGCCGATGATCGACGGCCGGACGCCGGGTCAGAGCTCCGGCGTTTTAAGGCAAATTCTATCCTCTTCAAGGCATCAAAGACTGCTTGTGAGCACAGAGAAACGAGACAAGCTATGGCCCATGCCGAAACAGGGTGAAGGGCTCTGGATTTGCCAGCTCGACTGTGAGGGTAACAACAACGGTTCTCGCTGGCTGACACGGCCGGGGGTCAAATCCGACCTGCTTCTTCTTATTGGCGACACGGGGGTTGAGTTGAAACTCTATGACTGGGCAACCTTGGATCTCGTCCGAGTTGTCTCTTTATCAGCTGGCCAAAGCCCGGCGCTTGACCGATTCGCAGCCTTGACTCACCAACAGTTCTTTGCCACATACACAAAGAAGCCGCCAAAGGGGCAAAGTTCTGCTCCAATGTCCAGTAGTGCAAGGCAGAATGGCCTAGCGCTACTCTGGGACTTCCAGAGCCTTGAGAACGGAACTGAACCTCTTTTGCCCCAGTACAATCTGGGTGTCCTACCCACTAAAGTCGAGCATATACTCGGTGTATCCGGCTCCCGCCTTGTCCTTTACATGGCGGATCACTGGATTGCCTCAGTTGAAATCCAGTTACCCGGTGCATTGAGCGGTATTGTTGTCGACGGTTCTTTCGTTCGTCACTTCTTTCTACCCAACGACTGGATTGGGTCCATGGTAATTAACAACATGATCTTTGGCAGTGGTCGAGGGGGTGAGATATTTCTTGCCCTACGGTCCGAGCTGGCGATAATCAAGCGGGGGCTCGAGGTTACGGAAGACAGTGGGACATTCAATTCAAGACGACTAAACACTGGCTTCTGGGGAGCTTCTGGAGGAAGGGTACCCTTTCGGCACCGCGCCGCTTCATCACAGTCTTGATTACAGGGAGGTCAAAAGGCTTGTAGTATTGGTAGTTCATCTCGAATAGAGTACATTCCTTAATTTCTGCCAAGACTTTCTGTTAAAATATTTGACAAGATGGTGGAAGTTGTTTTAAATGTCTGTTCATGAGTAAAGCGAATGAGTAAAGCGAGGGATCAACAGTTTTGTCGTCTCCGCACTTTCGCAATGTATCAATGCGTCGTGCATTGTGTCTCTGTAACGAATCGTCCAATGATACTCAGCAGGGTTCTTTCATTAGGGCCAAGTTCAAGGGCTGCGAGTCGGTGAAGCCAAAAGATTTCTAACATGATGTAAACCAACTCGACATGTTTGGCTACGCTCCTGTTTATAACGGGGTTGAGTACCTTGAAGCAGTGCCAAGTGCCTTTACCACAGCATAGGATGCTCCACTGATGGCTCCATTTACTTGTTTTCGTCTCCTTTCACTTTTTTTTCATTTATTCTTTTTATCTTTTTTTCACTCGTGTGGAAAAGTGGAACATCTTGGGGACTTAGTCAGCAGCTTTTTCTCGTCTTGTCTTCTTTTTTTTCCTTTTCTGTTTCTTTGCCACAGCGAGACCAGTCCATAAAAGGCAAGCATGATATCACCGCGACGACCCGACCTTCTGTAAGGCGGTTGTTGTAGCGTAAAGTAACAATCTTCAACACGATACTTTGGCCATCAGGATGCGACCTTATCAGCTACGCCTAGTAGCCGTCCTAGACCGCATCACGGCCATTTTTTGAGTTTGACGCGGTATTCAAGTGCACAAGTACCTGCATCCAATCAACTAGCCGCATGGTGCTTGGAGGTTGGTGGCTTTATAGACCCTGGGACCCATGGACTTCCCCCTTCCACGCTTCCACCCCTTCTTAGTTGGGACTTTGAGTCTCAAAATAAGCCAGTAAGTAATTCCCAGGTACCTGCTCACCAGGACAGAATGGAAGAAGGCGGCAGATATAAGCAATATTTCCACCCAATCATAGGGCGGCGGCGGCGGCGCCCACACTGATGGCACAGACTTTCAGCATATGCAGCATGGTGCAGGTTGCATAATTGGCATTCAACAACAGGCGCTCCTTGTGGACGGCGGAAAAGACAAAGAGTTGTTCAAGGTCTCAACATTTCCCTACCAAAATAGTGCCCATAAGTCGAAGTCGCTGTCCCATCTATCCCCAGCCTATACTTGACCTGTTTTCGCCTACACTCTCCCAAGCTTTGTTACTAGCTCGACGATTCGCTTCTTTGAGAATGGAATCCTTCGTACCATTCACTGTTGACAGCGCCCACCAGGATGAGACCACAGGGTTGGTCCTCTATCGCATCCGCATCCTGGTTTCCGGCACTACGGTGTATGAGGGCCCTGTCATTCGTTATCTGACCGCTCCCAAACCCCCAGTGGGTGCGAGTATTCGTATCCCTGACGATCGCGGTAGGAACTTGTCCTTTGATACAGTCCCCGCTGGAGATTGGAACCTCGGCCACCTCAGTACCACCAGCGACGGTACGAAATTTGTTGTTGCCTCAACCGAAACATCCGCCCTCGACAAAAGCGTAGGCCTCCTCGATGCCGGCCCCGGTTGGCACGACGCCCAGTTCGACCTCATCTATCTACTAGATGCCTTCTACAGCCATCGTCAACTCCATCGATGCCAACAACGATAAATACACCAACATCCAATGTAACCGCAATCTCCAAGCCCTTATCCTCCCCAGCCCTTTCCCCGGGGAATACAAACCCTTACCCAAAACACGGTCATCGGCATCTGGGCCTGGCAACCGCTCATTAGTATTACCAACGGCATTGCCAACGAAAGCCACGTCTACTCCCTGCTGCAGGCCTCCGACCCAGGCTTAGCGGCCCGCTTCCTTGGGCATATCACCGACAACAACGCCACGCGTACAATAGGGTTCCTACTGGAGCATGTCCTCGGTGTCCATCACCCCGGGCTTGGTGATCTCGACAATTGCCGCGATGCGCTCCGGCGGCTGCACGCGGCGGGGCTTGCGTTCGGCGGGCGTTCGAGGAGGCAAAACTTTTTGGTAAAGACCGACGGGAGCGTGCTGCTCCAGGGATTTGGTGGGGTGTTTGAGACGGAAGATGACGAGGATTTCGTGGAAGACTTGGAGCGCTTGGAGAAGGTTTTGGCACGTGTTGAGGAATAGTGTATGAGAGGCTCATGAGTAGAATTTGAGTACATATCAGTAGTTGGCCTTGTGAAAATGTGTGGTTGCATCAGATTGTCTGCTTGGGAAATCTTCAGGTTAGTATATTGTTGCTTCAATCGTATTACCTCTCATATAATTTCCCTATCACAGTTATGAGTAGGCAAATGGAAATGGTGGCGCAGCAGAACAGTGATCCTGGAGGTGAAGGTGTTGGTGCAGAAAAGATTGGATTGAAGTTGTTGAAGTTTTGAACAAAAGACAAAAGCATGCAGCTGCATTGTCTATCTAGTTAGATACCTAGTTAATCAAATACCCAGACAAGCCAGACAACCGTGTGCACGTTTGGGGAGGACTGAGTGAATTGGGCAGGCAGTGTTGGGCGGCAATCCCCGCTGTTGATTGGCTTCGAGGGAGATTCCTGCCCCATGCCATCATTATGGGGACCTGGCCCGACTACCTAATCAGGTACATTTACTGTGTACTATGTAGGAATGAATCGTGGAGCGTCATTGGCTTTGCGGGACCACATTCCCTCCTCAGGCTCCACGCAACTTGGCGGACACCAAGTGAAGGTCTTTACCATAGTAGCGCCTCAAGTTTATGTTCGCAGAGTCGAAAATGCCAAGAATACGCCGCCAGGGAGCGTATTAAGCTTTGAGTTGGCGCCGGTATGAATGGAGAGTTAAGCGCTGGCGTGCCGCCGGGAGAAACCGCACAATTGCAAAAAAATATCGTTCCGTTGGGCGGTCGGCAGAAGCCACCACGAGAGTGTCGATAAATGTCGGACAAGAATGTTATGCAGTTGGTTCAGAAACCACACCTTTGTGACGTAGACAGTACAGGGTTCGGAACCACCATTCGCTGAGGCCCCACTCCCGCTCCTTCCGCTTCCGCCTCCGCCCTTCAAACTGGTCCCACCACAAACCACAGGCTCTATCGTACATTCCGCCAACGGGCAATATTAAAGCAGACTGTAGGAAAGTTTAATAGCTCTAATGACCCCAGATTTTAAAGGAGGCGCTTATCTCCATAATAACTTGTTTCCGATTTTGATGATTTGAGAGCATCAATCGCCGTCACCCAAAAATTTCAGGCGCTCATCGCCCGCCTCCCCGAATGAAGCAGTGGTTGGCCAAACGTGAGTGCAGCCTGCACAGTGCGAAGATTTGTCGCCGGTCTGTTTTTGCCTTGTGGCTCCCGTGTCGGCGGCTAGATACTGTAATTTGATTGGCCCCCTTTCTCCCCCAGCTTCGTCTAGTACTCGAGACGGAGCGACTGGGACGTTCTGTAGGTGTCGCCCATAGGCTGTGTAACAACAGCCCCCAACTCAACCAATGTTGGTGAGGTTTGACCGCAAGATCCCTTGATTTCCCCCTCGGTTCCCCCTCTATATCTTCTTGTTTCTTATGCTCGTGGCCTCACGGCGGATGTCCCACGCGACCATTCGAAAAGCTCCCATCGTCTTTGCTTGTGCTCTTGATTTCCGTTTTCCTCGTCCTCAGGCTTCTCCCAACAACCCCGTTTCCAATGAAGATGGGACCGGACACGCCTTACCCGACTGACATCCCGCCGCCAAGTTTCGCCATGGCGCTCACCGAACCACGAAATGATGCGATCGCGGTGCTGCGGAGAAATCCAGGCTCTTCACGCAGTAGCTCGCATAACACTTCACCCACGCTCATAAACAACAGTCCAAGGTCCAGAGAGAACCCGCGCTTTGTCCCAACACCACTACTAGACCTAAACGCCAGGCTCAACAGCCCCCCTTTAACGCCTATTCCTAACCACCTTCTCGAACCGGTTGATGAGGAACCTGACACCCCCAGTTCCACCATTGTTGAATTCGGCGACCTAGGACGCGGCAACGTCCCGTCAGCGGCTCAGATGGTCGAAAGGCTCCATCGATCGTTCAGCCAATCGTGGAATGAATCACCCTCCGCTCGCTCGGCTAGCAAACCTCCCGGGGGCAACGATGATCATGAAGGCCGGGAGGAACTGAGGGACCAGAGCCGTAGTCGGGCGGCAACCTCGAGCACGCCAACTGCCCAGAGAGATCGATCACAATCGGCTCAACGCAAGCAGACTAGCGCGAAGAGATCAAACAGTAAGTCGGCAGCCGAGCGTGGTCTCGCCGACGAACGAATCAACAGGTTTCTTCAATCCATGCCCCAGCAAGGCTCCCAGGTCAACGACGTTGAGTTGACGGAGGAAAACCGAAGCCTGTACCAGCGTATTGCCGCCCTGCAACGCACCGAACGCGAGCTCCTCGTTGAGAACCAAGACCTGACCCGCAAGCTGGCGGCAATGAAGCAACACCATGAGCGCCGGGCGAGGCAATGGAATGAAGGGTTTCGGCGGAAGGAGATTGAGCATGAAGCAAAAGTCCGAGAGCTCGGCGAACAGCTTCTGGATATGGTCGGCCGACAGGCAGAGAAGTTGCCTGGCATGCTTTCCAACGACGACATCTCAACATGGTTCGACGAACAGGACGTTGCTTGGAACAAATGGGCCATCACATACGGCCACACTGCCGGTGATAGACTGACCACCGGTCTCCACCCAATTCAGTTGCAAGAACTGTGTAGCGATGTCAAGGCATTTGTTCGCATGACCGACTCCGGAAAGCTCCCCCCAGAAATTCTCAACGGCGGGAAAGAAGCGCTGCGAACACTTCTCAACGGCATGTTGGCCCACTTGATCTGTACTGATATCATCGCCTCGCCAATGTGGGTCCTCACCGCTGCGTCCCTCGGAAGCCTAGAGAGCCCTGGAGTCGTTCCGTCAAAGCCCGTCCCCGGCCTTCCGGGGTTCCGGATGGACATGAATAATTTCGGCGACGTGGCGCCCTTACGGGCTGGGCCAAGCCAAACCCCCCGGAGTCCACAATTCCCACCGCCCCTGATCACGTCCATGATCCCAACGCTCGGGTCGACCGCATCCATGCTCGGGTTGCCGCTTAAGCCAGAGATGGAACGCCTTGTCCAGATGCTCTCGGATGGTAAGTGCATGATAATGGTGACCACAGATCAAGACCACGAATTCTAACGTTCGGGCAGCCCAAGATGACGATCCCGCTTTCCCCGCCTACCATTGGCGTGCGAACATGATGCGACTGTTTGCCGACGGAGGGTTCGCCCTGAAGGACGTTGCAGCTGCCGGCAGAAACGAAGCCAAACGGATGTTTGTTGAGTCACGTCTCAACTACGCGCGGAAGCTCAAAGAGCGCTTCCTTGGCGGTTCTGCGCGATTCCTTCTCCAAGACCAGGATGCCGCTGGCATAGAACAACTCGAGAGTACGCTGGGGGATCTTATCGACGAAGCTTTGGTATTTTCATGCCGGCTGTGGACTCGTATGTCTCCTGTCCGCCTCCACGGATGGAAAGATCTGGGAGAAAAGGAGGTCAAGGCCGCAGCACCGCTAGTGACGCTTTGCCATGCACAAGTGGAAGTCGAGTCTCGTCGACACAAGGCTGAAATTTCCAAAGAGAAGCAGGCTAGCCAAGATAGCCAGACCGACCACACTATGGTCATGGCTGTGCAACCGGCGGTGGTCGCAGATACCATCAATACCTCGGGCCCTAAAGTGGAGGTAGATGACGACGGATTAGTCTTGGTGTGGCTGAAGGCCCGTGTCATGCTGGCAGGGCCTATGTCGGTGGAGGACGAACCTATCAACGCAGCGGCCGAACCGCCGGCTCCCACAGAACCCACCCTACCATCCTCCCTACCAAACACCGCACCGACCCAGCAGCTACCGGTGAAGAGCCCGTTGAAGAACCCTCAGGATTTGGAGGTGTTGCCTTCTTCGTCATTCAACCAACCAGAAAAGGCGGTGAAATAGAGGCGGGAAGCAAACGTTTGGAGTATTATGTCGTGGTTTCCAGATGTCATTTACCGGTGTTTCGGCGTGCAGGGTCAGGATTGTGATAATTATGCTTGGGTTATCAAGGAGTGCTTGGGTTATCAAGGAGCGAGAAACGGCGGACAGGGCCGTGCAGTGTTACATACAGGGCGCATTCCAATGGCGATTTTACTCCAGCGATGAGTCCTAGAGTCCAATATAGAAAAGGTGACTCGTTAGTTTATTGTAAATGTGAATGACTTTCGATGGCATGTCCCCAATTCACGGCGAGGGCGCTTGCATTCTGCATCTCCACGATCTTGATCCCGAATTAGGCGGCGTCTCGACACGGAGCTCCAATCAAGGCGGATGAGTGCTCAGCCATGACGGACAAGAGGTCCTGCTCTTGAGTAGTTGGCCAAAGGCACGCACTAAAGTATCTACACATGGGATTCTCCATATGAGACGAAGAATTTAGGCATGGCAGAGACTAGGTCGAGGGAAATCGTTTTCTTAACGAAGAGGCAGCCAAAAGGGGATAAATAACCAGTTTTGATGACATGGAAATTGCAAAAAGAGAGAGGCCCCCAACGCTAAGTGAACCTGTGATCGATGTTTTCTCCGTCACATCCCGGTGTCACCAGATGTCACCCTCAGCCCCCCGAGATAATTTTGAGGGCGAGTGTTTCACCGCAACCAACTTGCAGCAAACTTGGATGTCATCCACAACAGGTTGGGATCCAAGCCACGGGTTCAAAATGGGTCCAAGTCCGGTGACCCCATTGGACCGAGTCGACCAACCCAGGGATTTTGCAACAGAGTGCCGATTGGGTGCCACGGAGCTGGCGCAGAATTGTTTGCTTTCCTCACTCCCCAAGCGCGCGGCAGCCGAAGAGACCAGCTTAGGTCGTGGCCGGGTTTGGGGTTCACTCACGGGTTCAGTGCGAGGCCATGACGGCGGTTACGGCGTCCGCCATGGGAGCCGATCAGAGAATACCCTAAGAACCCCCATACTTATTATTACGTACTGTAGAAAGCCCTCTGAGCGGCCCCCATGATGCGCTAGTTGTTATCAGACATGTGTCCCGTTTCACCTCTACGGGAATTGTGCTTTATGTTTATTTTTGTTTGCCCCGTATTAAGTCCAGAACTTGGATTCGGTCATGCACTGCGCTATACGCGCCCCAGACAACCAACGTCGTCTTGATTGCTACGATCAGCAGACTTCGTTATGTGACAGGAAGAACCTCGTGACTTGAAACTCCTCCTTGTGTTTAACCTAACGATCCTGTGGCATTTCCCAGATCTTTTCACCCCTTGTACGAGAAGATAATTAGGTACCGAACACATGACTGAGCAGAATCCAAGCCTTTGTTTGGAAACATCAATTTAGAGGTAAAGGGGGGCATTGCCCGTCTTGTTTCTTTTCCCGCGTTTGGCATCTAGTCTAAACTCGCTTAAAGACAGAAGGGTCGGCGTTCTTGACGAGCATCTGAGCATACTCATCAAACCACTGCCCTGCAGCCGGAGCGCCCTCCAGGCCACACTTGCCGTCACTCTCACCACCAGGCTTAACCCACACCAGAGCATCCACAAGCGTGTTGTTGGTGAATGTTGTGGGCGCGTGGCCGAAGCCGGCGGGCTCGACGTTGCACCACTCGCCCCTGCATCCAATGTTAACGCGCCAGTTTCGTGAGATCACCACGAAAGAATACTTACCACTCTGCACGAGTGCCGGGGAGGGCAACGCGACCCTGGTCGATAATGAAGCGGGAGGGCAGGCCCTCGGCCTCAAGATGCGGTGCAAGCGAGGTAACGTAGTGAGATTCGTCCCACGAGTGGCTCCACTCGGTGAAGTTGTCACGGATGGTGGCCTGGAAGGGGTTGTAGTTGGACACGTTGGTCACGAAGCCGCGAATCTTCTTGCCCTCGCCGGCCAGGTTGAACACGGTGGCGAACTCCTTGGCGGCCAGAGGCAGGTTGTCGTCCCAACCCAGCCACCCGCCGTGCGCGGCGTCGAGGTAGAGGTTCACATTGGGGTACTGCAGGTTGGCAATGGCGTAGGCAATGCCCTCGCGGTACACAGGGGCGGCGTTGGCGCAGAACTCGACGCCCAAGTTGGTCACCAGGTTGGCGAGCGAGTCCGGCTCGAGGACGATGGCGAAGTCGACATCCTTGGCGGCAGCGACCTTCTTGGCGAAGGGCGTGACGTACTCGGTCTTGTAGAGCTCGAGGCCATTGTTGGCGCTGCTGAACTCACCGGCGCTCTCGCCAGCGCTGCAGTCACGGTCGGGGAGATCGTAGAGGACCAGGCCGATGATCTGCTTCTTGCCCGTCTTCCGTTGCGCCTTGCGAGCGGCCGCAACGGCGTCGTCGATGTTGGTGAGACTGGCGCGGTCGGACACCCACACAAAGGAGCTCGTCTGCTGGACCTTGGAAGTCTTGGCGGCGTTGATGAAGTCGCCTTGCGACAAGAACGACTTCCGGGTCTGTTCCAGCTTAGTCGCCCACGTGGGGTTGACAAACTGGGTCTTGCCCGCGAAGGGGTTCCTAGGCACAGGAGGCGGCGGTGGGGGAGCAGGCGGGCTCGGCTTCGGAGGGCTCGGGGCAGCCGACACAGCAACGCCCGTTGCCAGGGCCGCGAGCACACACGACGCACGCATCACGAAGGACGGGGGCGAGGAAAGAATGTATGTGAGATGAGAGGGCGGGGAGAGCGGGAAGATGGAACAGCAGAGGGCTGGATGTTCGACTCAACGACAAAACAAGAGGGCAATTCTTCGATGGAAAGAGGAGCTTCTTATGCCACCATGACGGGCCATGATGCTCCGGCACGGGCTAGGCCGCGTCCCTTTGCTCCGCAAGACATGCCCAAAGTTGTTTATCCAAGCCTGTCCGACAAGGCGTTGTCGACTTGTTGAGCGAACTCAGCGCGGCCTGCCAAGTGTTTGGTTGGAACCTTGGAGGTGCGGCTCCGGCTGTCTTTCCGAAGATCCGCACCCGCGCCATCCCAAAGGAGCGCGATGCAAACAGCTCCGTTGCAGGAGCGGCTCGAGGAGGTGCATGAGGGCTGCGCGGCGGAGCCAGCAAACCAGGTTCCAAGCCTTCTAAAGGGCTTCTGGACGCTCACGATGTGACCTCAGATCCGGCAACCCGGCTGGCCGCCATCGAGCTCGCCATTTAGCGCCAGGGCGCCGGGGTACGCCGAAGTTCTTCACCCTTCCCCTTTTGTCGAACAATTCCCACGCCAACGCAGAGCCCGCAAGCACGCAAGAATGTTCGGCAGGTAGCGAGACGCGCTGTCGTTACATGGCTCTGGCCCTTCATTTACCAGCACCCTTTCAAGGGGTTCCGAGGGAACGCCGTCAATTTTGGCCAGCGGGACGGGAGGCTGCGCGTACATAGTATACTATGAAGAGTGCAGGTTGGCGACGGGCGCACGCGCGTGGCGGGCCGAAGTTAAGGGGGGGGGGGGTTGTTTTCGTAAACCCATCTTGTTCGGTGTTCGGCTTCGAGAATTGTTCGACTGCAGGGTTGTCCGCTTGAGAGAAGCCGATCGGAGACCGAGGCCAAGAAAAACGATGCGGGGCCGCTCGGTGGGGCACCCCAGAAACAGCGGGATCACATCAGAAACCGAGGACCTGACTAATGTGTGTCAAATGCTGGAACTCGGAGTCGGTCCGTCGAACATTCTTTGCTTGTCTTCGAGCCCGCCTTGCCCGCGCAAAAAAGAACATATCCCAACGACCACGGCCCACGTTCCACAACCCAATGTCCCCGTAACCCGCTCAATTCCTCGAAGCGATAGCCCCCGCGCAAATTGCGGAATCCCATCCCGCGGGCCGAGCCCCGGATTTTCGACATCGACCAAAACCCAAAAACAACATTAACATTCGCACCATGCCGGGGCCAGACGGAACACGGCTTCCGCCGTTCTACTCACCACGACCAGAAGCTGGGGACCACTCGCATGATGGCGACGTCGAACAAGCTGACTTCTTGGTCTCCGCACACAACCCCACTCTTGCAGTCGAACACCCACCCACGCCGTCTGCAGAACCGCAAACACAACCACCCCCCGATTCCCTCCTCTCCCCAGCATTCACGCCCCCCGCGACACCGGGCACCGCTACGCCGAGCCATGCCACGAGCGCCACCCCAAGGGAGCCGCGCGGTATCCCCGTAGACAGTACCGTCCCGACCGGTGGATGCGGCAGCAAGCAACCACAGCTGCTCGAAACGTTGCCAGAGGTCGAATGCGTCGTACGCGCCCGTATCCCAACTACCAGCGGGACTGAGATGTTTCTGCATCTCTACACGAACAATGTGGATAACAAGGAGCATCTCGCCATCGTGTTTGGGGGGCAGATCCGGAGCAAGTCGCTCGATGCCGTGAGGGAGGGGGAAACCGAAATGGATCGTCTAGTGAGAGGTGCATACACAGGCCGCCTATTTCCTGGGAGGACAACAAGCGGGCTCGACACAACCCCTGGGCCGGCTGATGGACAAGCAACGCCTTCGGAAGCACCACAACCTCCCCTGGTGAGGATACACAGTGAGTGTTACACGGGAGAAACGGTTTGGTCCGCACGTTGCGACTGCGGTGAACAACTCGACGAGGCGGCGAGGTTGATGTCCTTACCTGGCAATCAATCCGGCGGCATCATCGTGTACCTCCGGCAAGAAGGCCGTGGCATTGGCCTCGGTGAGAAACTCAAAGCGTACAACCTGCAAGATCTCGGGTCCGACACCGTCGAGGCAAACTTGCTACTACGCCATCCCGCCGATGCCCGGAGCTACGGACTCGCCACAGCCATGCTGCGTGATCTGGGTCAAACGGAGATTCGTCTCTTAACTAACAACCCGGACAAAATCCGGGCCGTGGAGGGGCCTCATCGGGAAATCGCTGTCAAGGAAAGAGTGGCCATGGTGCCGTTGTCATGGAAAGGAAGGGGAGGATTCAGAGCTCCTGAGGTGGAGGGTTATCTCAAGACAAAGGTTCGTTCGATCCGTATCCCGGTCCCCAAAAATAACCTAAGCTAACCGCACGGCCCTGCTAGATCGAGAAAATGGGTCATATGCTGGATATGGCCGGCTTGTCACGAGGAACATAGGGAACAAGACGGTTACGTGGTGAAAAAAAAATGTACACATGATACCTTTTGCATAGGCTCGGCGTCGTTTCTTGGGTTATTTGCATTGTAACTATTTAAAGTCCTGGCGGTTGTCACACTTGTATCGCGTTACGTAATCTGGAAACTTATCTGGTCGAACTCATCAAAGACAGAGCGACCAAGCCAGAGATTCATTCTTAAAGGAGTTTGACGAACCAAAGGGGCGCGGATACGATCCATCTAAAACCAAGCAAAGCCCAGAGGAAACCCCGTGGAAGAATGAAGGCTTCGATTCGTACTAAAAGACGGATATGCCGAACTGATGGTCCCAGTTACTCCTTGGCCCTGGTCCCAGGGTTAGGGTTACCACTCGCGCCGATAAGGTCGATAAGGATGCGACAAAGCTCCAGAACCGTCGCACGCGTCAAGGAGCGTCATGCCGCAATTTCGACGACGCGCAGCTCCGCGAATCTCAGTTGGGTCCCGCGACACCACCTCCGTCTAGACCATGCCATCCTGAATCCCGAAACGCAAACACGTGCGACCCGGCTCCAAAATGCGCGAAACCAACAACATTCGGTTGCGTTTGGTGGTCCGCCGCCACAGCCTCCCCGAGGTCCGGGTCGTTTTCCCAGTCCGACTGGACGCCGACCCCACCATCGCGAACCTCCTCGAGCAGGTGAACGAGATCATCCCCCTCGAAAGTAACAATTGGGGCCTTGAGGATTATTCGGTAGAGCTTCGCGACGCCGGCGGTCACGGATTCGACTGTTTGCACTTCCAACCAGTGTCACTCACTCTCAAGAACGACGAGGAGGTCTTGTCAGTTTGATAACCTTCTTTTCTCCGCGCCCCGACCCTAGAGCTAATCATTGATCCACAGCATACGCCCCCTCGATACTGGAGACCGACGCAAACGCCGCCTAACGGGTCGAGATCAGATCTCGACAGATGGGAAGCACCTCATCGACGGGATTGCGTTTGGGCGGCCCCGGCTCAGAACCCCCAGAGACCGGCCTGTGGTTGACATTCCGCCCCTGAAGCGCCGAAGAATCACATACGACAATGAAGAAGGGGAGATTGAACCACCGCAGTTGCTGCTTACCGAGCGTGGTGAGGTCGAGCGGCCTCGCCACACTGTCCGGTTCGATCTTGCCTCTGCCGAACCGGAAGAGGCCGAGGAAGAAGATGAAGATTTTGTGATTAACGAGTCCGACGAAGAAGACGCCGAAGACGACCTTGACCAAGCCGACCTTGAAGATGAGCTGCGCGATCTTCAAGCGGAGAATGAGGAGTCGACAAATGATAAGCGTTTGCCAGCCGCCGGAGAAGGAAGGCCGGTCGGCCTTGATCTACAAACTCTAGAAAATATTGCCAATCTCCGGGCTGCCTTCCCGACCGCCGGGTTTGAGGCGTGCGAAAAGTCACTTGCAAAGTCTGGGGGCGACGCCCGCAACGCATACTTGGACCTTCAAACCGAACACCGGCCGCGTGTGGCGTTGAATGACATTCTCCCCGATGCTCCAACCGACGCCGCAGCAGCCGAAGATGCAGAGGACGAGAGTGATGCCGAGTCCGTAGCATCTATGGTTAAACATTTCGACCAACACGGTTTCCCGAGTGGTTCTATTCTAGCAGGGACGGCAGCCGCTCAGATAGCAGAAGTTATGCGGCAATCGGGTCACGCCGTAAAACTGCCGGTGCACACCAAGTTTGACGAAGATACGGCCGGCCAGGGACCAACCCCAAGAGAAGAAGCGGCGGGCGAAAGTGATGCAGACGCCGCCGCCGCCGCCGACGACGACGACAGCGAAAGTTACCACGAGAGTGATGGTGGAAGCGAGAGCGGGGACGAAAGTGATGACGACAGTGAGAGTAATGATGGGAGTGAGAGCGATAGCGGCCCAGAGGTTGCATCTTCCAAGCTCCCCGGGGGTCCTGGCGCCACGCCTGATGGCGATGTGACCTCTCCAACTTCAGAGGAGAGCGACCATGAGGGCAATGACGATGAAGACAGCAGTGAAGATAGCGATGATGAAGCCGCCAGCGGTGACGACGGCGAGAACGAGAGTGATGAGTCTGAGGACTCCAGTCAGGCGGATGGCAGTGATGTGGACGATGAATCTGACAGTGATTTCGACAATGATAACGCCTCTGGTTCCAATACAAATGAGGATCCCGACGACGTTAGTGGCACCTCGGAGGGAGCCCCGGATGTTGATTCCGAAGACAGCTCCGCGAGCGGAAAAGCGAGTCAAGAGTCGGAATCGGATGATGATTCGTCAGATGAGAGTGCAAACGATACAACAAAACCGATCACAAGTCCTGCCAAGACAACCCAAGCAAGGCCCCTGGAGGTGCAAGACGACAACAGGCTGGGCCCCGCGATGCGCCCCGCCGAACCCGGGATACCAGTGCCACCAGGACAAGGGAAAACAGCGACCAAGAAGCGCAACGCTCGGCGAAGGCTGGCGATTGCTGCGAAGAAGGCTGTAGCCCGCGGAGAGCTTTTGCTACCCACCAGCGAGCCCAAACCGCCACCCACGGCAGAACCCATCAAGACTGTGCCCTCCTTTGCAGATAAGAAAGCGGCATTACTTAAAGTGTTGGGTGCCATACCGATGGACGCTTTGGAACAAGCACTGTTACCCAACGTTGACACCAATGGCCCCAGCCAACCGCAAAAACCCACGGATGTCACCCCAAAACCAGACTTGACACAACAACCCGACGAGAAACCAACCGTCGAGGTAAACCCCGACGCATGGCGGGACAAGATTGTGTATCGTGCGGTCGAGTGCTGCCAAGAGGGAGTCGAACTGAGCGAGCCACCCTTCCCATTCGTTCAACGTTGGGACCCTCAACAGCAGTTCTTTTACAAGCATGACAGAACTAGCGGCGGCCGTTCGAAACGGAAGCAGCACGATCAAGACGTCTTTGTCGATGGAGGAAAGGCATCTGGCAAAAAGAGGAGAAAGTCTAACTGGGATTCGTCGTATTATGAGACCGATCGCGATGATGAGCAATCTTACACCAACCCTGATGATACCGTTCTCAACTACGACGATGAGCCTTCGGAGCTGCAAGCACCGGGACAGAGTTGGGAAGAAACGGAAGGGGTACAAGAGGAGGACGACCTGCCAACCCTTCCGCCCGACGTCACGCATCTTCCGCTGCTCGCTCCAGGCAAGGCTCGACCAGGGATGATCATCACATGGAACCAGTGGCTGCTTTCCAAAGGGACAAATTGGCAACCTCAAGTCTCTCCCTTGACCGGTGTTGTCGTTGAGGTTTTCGACGATAATCAGCTCCAAGTCCGCCTGGCAAAGAGGGATAGAAACCTTGACCGTAACGAAAGGACTTATGATGACGATGGGAACCGGGTGTACGACAAGTTCGAGTTGCCGGGGGCAGACGAGGACAGCGAGGGCCTTGCCGAGGAGGGGTACCGGGACCTTGACTTCGCGGACTTGATCGAACCTCGCATTCTTCAACCGGTCCCTGACACCGCTGCTACCGGAGTCTCGGAACTGCCTTGCGGGGTTCAAGATAAGGCAATTCCCGAAGGCGAGTTGCCTGATGTCGAGCATGGAGCTGAGGAAGCACAACTGGGGAGTGACAAAAACGGCACCGTCCCCGGTCCTATTCCCCAAATCACTCAAACGAACCCCGACACTCCAATCTCGGAGGACCGCCGGCATGAGATCAGCCTTCTTATCAACAATGCCGGCTTTCGAAAAGATGTTGACCCTTCCGTCGCCAAGATGGCCGAAAACGACCTCGATCTTAGCAGCCCTTCCAGACAGCTCGAGGAGATGACACACGAAGCAACCCTGCTTTCCCAAGATCCAGATTCTCTCGACGAAAGCAATCCAAAACTGCCGTCTGAAATTCCGTCGCATGACCTCGAGTCCCACCCCACCGTCGTCTTTGAACCTTTCCACGGCTTCTCGGATGCTGCGTCGGAAGTTCCTACTGAGCGCCAAGTTGCTTATCCCAAATTAGCCCTTCCGCCCTCTGAGACCGACAGTATGCCCAGCGGGCGGCGGCAGGTTGACCCAGATTTTAGCATCGACCTGGGCGGTGACTCGTTCCATGATCCCGAAGATCCTACCCTCACATCTCGCTCGACTATCGGTCTCCACAACAGCGATGAACTGGATCTACCCGCACGCAAAGCCGAATTTGATGCCGAATCGGATGCCGAATCGGACTTATCTCTGAGTGACATATGGGGTTCGGCGCCACCTCAGTCATCCAAATCTCCCAATAAGCGCGTCGCACCTACCATCTCACTCTCGAAACGAAATGTTGCTCCAGATCCGGAGTATGAGCGAGCGATGCAACGTCTTGATTCCGATGATATCTCCGAGGCTGACGACAATGACGACCGGGAAAACATGTCGGAGCTTGCCCAAAAGCTAGTTGACAAACCCATCGTCAAACCATCTCCAAAGAAGCAGGATCCAGGTATGCCGAAGAAGACAATAACCCGGATCAAGGCGGAACAATCTTCCCCGCATACTGTGCGACTCCCTGGCCCCAGCCCGAAAACGACAGGCAAGAGTGGCTCACCGTTCGTCATCCCTCAGGGATCCCAGGTGGTCTCGCTCCTGACTAGCAGCCCGGAGCCCGAACTGGAAGAAGACTACGCGGAGGATAGCATCGACGAGACGTATAATGAACCCGACATGCCGACGGGGGCTGGTTGGGTTCGGAAATCAGGTACACAACGCGGCGCTGTGCGTGTTTTGATGTCGCCATCGACGAAAGCCGCGTCTGGGGCTGCGCCCGCATCGAAGCCGAGCGCCGATAAGAAGACGACCGCGGTACTGAGCTCATTACTTCGGGCGAAGAAGAAGGTCTTGTCAAATGTGCTCTAATATACTTCCTAGGCGGGTGGTCTGTAGCTACTATCTACTCCACCTATTACTAGCGGTTGCTTAATTCAATGACATGGATTCTTTGACACGTTGACTTCCGTAATAATGCTTACCTGTAACAGCGTGCAAATTCAAGACATTGGCAGCCACACGATCGCGGAAGCAAACGACGGGCAAGGTAGTGTGGGATGAGTGCCTAGTACCTCGCCATGGGTTCACTCGTAGTTATGGGTCATCACCCACTTCCCTGTGCGGCAGGATGGTGGAGGTCAGTCTCGGCGGCAAAAAAGTACATCTGCACAAGATTGCTCGGGAGATAATAGGAGGAAGGAAGATGTGAACACCAATATCTTTGTTCGTGATACGGGCTGTCGAGAACGGCGACCCGGCCTAGCGGGCCGGTCAAGTAAATCTGGGAACAAGTCGGGAACCTGGGCGACCGGAAGTCTAAATGTCTTCCAGAACCACGAGACCCGCTTGCCCCGGCTGTCAGCATTCCAACCCCATTCCGTTACGCCCGCCTGCATTAGATGTCCTGGATGCGATGATGTTGACAATCGACGACGCCTTATATTGTGTAACAGCAGCCCAGGGTAATGCATAAACCCATCGTCCCACCAAAGCCCGTAGAATAGACGACGCCAAAGAAAATTTCCAGCCGTTTATTTCTCCTTCTTGGGCTTGGGGCCCTTGACCTTCGCCGTGCCACGGAGGGTCTTCTGCCTGTTCTTGCGCTGCTTGCCTGTGTTTGGGAAAAAGTCACTGTCAGTGCCGCGTCTTGAAAAAGCAGATCCCAGCCAGCCCCAATAACCAGAAAAACGTACGTTGCTGCCTGCTCGCGCGCTCGATCTTGGTGGCCAGGCCGACGCGGACTAGCCTGTAGTGAGGCTCGAACTTCTTCATCGCCTCGGGGGAGTCATAGACGAGAGCGAAACCGGTGGTCTTGCCGCCACCGAACTGAGTGCGGAGGCCAAACACGCTGACCTGGTCCTTCTGGGCCTTGTAGAGACCGGCGAGCTTGTCGCGGAGCTCCTCCTTGGAGATGTTGGCGCGGTTGGGGTGGAGGATGTCACTGTACACCAAAGCAAACGCGTCAGTCGAATTTCCCATCGATCAGCAGCAATTCAACAGCAAGGTTCTCTCTCAGGCCTCCGCCAGACGCGCTTGAACGTTCCGCCGGCCGGTGTAATGCCGTGGCCGTCGAGCCGTAGCAATTCGTCGCGCGCCTGTCGACAGGCCAGAGAGGGGTTTCGCGGGCGGGCGGATTGGGAGGAGACTCACACCACCATCTGCTTGCGGCCAAGCAGGGGGTTGCGAATGAACTTGCGAGTCCGCAGGGTAACGGGAGAGTCGGTGTCAGCCATCTTGGCGGTTTGATGCTGTTGGCGATAACTTCCAGCGATCTCAAATTCCGGGGGAGGTTCCAAAGCGATTTTCCCTTTGGTGGTGATTTTTGCAGGGTGCTCCGCAGGGGTGGAGCATGAAAAAATCCGGTTCCGAGCGACTGTGTGTGAGCCCTAATCCGAGTGGGGCCTCAATTTTCGGGCCAACATGAAAGCAGCAATCTGCGCACGGGCCATGATTCACACCTGCCGAGCTGCCTTGGCGTCTGGAGTAAACACCTCGGAAATTCCCAGTGCCCGATCCTTCATTACTTGCAGAGAATCCCAAAACATCAATTAACTATAATTTCTTTAGTCTACAAATGTGTATGGGGGCAGCATCGCTATAAAATGGTCCGTTCTGATCCTTTTTTGGCGGGACAGGAAACGATTCGTAAACAACGTGGAACCCGCGTTTTTCGCAAACCTGGAGAAAGCTCTCGAATGTCGCCCGGTTCCTTTCCGTCGCCGCAATGAGAATGGACAGCCCTGGGCGAAGATTCACAAGCTCCTGGAGAGTCACAGCCAGAACCGGGATTACACTTGCGTCGTACGTAATGTCAGCGCCCACAACCGTATCCAAGCCCATAAACTCTTCGTCGAGCTCGCCCGCAATCAAAGCGTGACCCCATTTCAATTGCATGGCCGAGACCTTCGACGAGCCCTGGAGGCCGTTGAGGAACACGCTGTCAGCCAAGTGATTGACCACCTCATCCGAGCCGTCCGACGCGATCACATGATGCGAGTCGAGATACTTGGCACAAAGCACCGCCAGGTAGCCTGTCCCAGCGCCCAACTCAAGCACACGCTTGCCCCTCACCAGAGATGGGTCGAGACAAAGGTACTGCCCCAGATGCAAGGCCGCCTCCCAAGTACGGAGGCCGGTCGTTCCCGATCCCGAGATGAGCGATCGCGACTCAAGAAGCTGGATGTACGCTGGGTCTGGTGTCATGGAGGGTTGGAGAAGGGAAAGGTGGTACACCACATGGCTTCTCTGCTGCGCAGACCAGATCTCGGACGGCAACGGCTGGGAAAGGAGCTGCGACAGCGCGAAAGTGAGGCTATCCGAAATACCCTGCACGATTCACCGTCAACAGGATCACACCACCCGTAAATCTGTCGGTCGCGGCTTACATGTCGCTCCCAGTCTTCAATGGCCGATTCGATCCTGGTGATCAACTCTTTCAGGACTTTGACCTGGTACCGCAGTGGGGGGCGTGAGGCAATGGCGTCGCTAAAGACTCGTTGATATATGGTGTCTTGAACCTCTTCTTCGCGAAGCAGTTCGGGATCTGGGAAAATTGGAGTCTGTTCCAGCTGCAGGTTCTGCCAGCAAAACCGAGATACCTGTGGGTGCGTTGTGGGCATTGTTGTTGCCATCATATCCCACTTAAGGCGTTTGGTTTGCTGCTTTCATTCGCAAACGTGAGTTGCAAGCGTGGTTAGGGTCGCCCTTGTGACCTTGTCGTTCGATTGGTGGCCGTAAAAAGAAAAACAGGGACGTTGCGGGGTCCACTCAGCTCGAAATCTGCATGGAGTCGCTGTAATTATTTATCACCAATCATTTACGGATCCATCCACTGGAGGCAACCGTCGGGCCTCGATTACAGTTGTATCTATGAACGACAAGGGGAAGAACGATGACCCCTGATGTTACCAAGCGGAATATCGTTCATTCTGCACCCATCAAATCTCCCCCCCAAACCCCCGTTCCTTTTTCTTTTCCCGGCGATGCTCACTAACTCCATAAGCTCTCATGAAAGCCATATTTTGCCAATGGGAAAAGGGGCAAAAAATTAGCCCAAACAAACAAAACACACTCAAACCTGCTAGCTCCCAGCGCCGTCGAGCGCTCACTTTTAGATTCCCCCCAATGCATGTTAGCTAAAGTCCCCCCACAGCCCAAAAAAGCTCACACGGAACGCCTATCGTTATAAAGGAGTAAAGCCAAGGTACCTAGAGACAGCAAGCCCGACCCTCTCCTCAATCTCAACCAGCCGCGCACCCGACTGGACTCCCGCCTGCGTCTAGAAACTTCGTGTTAGATGGGCTGATGCATCTTCGTCCGCTGTGTCACCAGGGCCTTGCAGTTATCAACCAATGGCGACCTCGAGTGGACTCGGACAACAGCAAAGCGAGGCTCTGCAGGGATGAATCGATTTCGGTGAGATTTGGAGCGAGAGTTTCCCATGGGGCTGTCGTCGGGACGCACACACTCTTTGTTCAGGGACTTCTTTCTCTGCCTTCGGCGACGGTTCACTAGCCTCTAAATCAGCGGTGGCCATCAAGAGCCAAGCTGGAGCTCAGTGGCGGTTTGCCACCACAAAATGCCGGCCATCTGTTTGTGAAACGATACCCGGGGCGGAAGCTGCAGTCGATAGAGATTGGCGGTGGCGGTGGCCCCCAGGGCTGGAAGGCGTGCCTCCCATGTAAGCTGAATGACCGTGTTCCATGTCAAAGGCCTGACGGTGACCTTGGAGTGTGTGCTCCTGCTCGCTAAAGATCCCTTCGGATGTCGTGTAGCTATCTGAATTCGAGCGGGAAGATGGCGGCGGATGGCTAGACAAGCTGCCGCTAGAAGCAGAAGAAAACGGGAGCCCAGAAGCCTCGAATCCACCGCCATAAGTGGCCGCCGTGGCGGCATCCGCGAGGTTGTTTATCGTGGGGTTCGAGGATGCGCCAGGGTGCTTGGCGGACCCTGGGTACGGCAAGGTGGTGGAACGGCCCGTAGGATTGGGGAGCGAAACTGCGACACCTGAAAAGGGGAAGTTGGGTGATTCGGAGCTCACGGATTGGGAGTGACGATGGAGCAAGCTTGTTCCCCCCTGGCTGTTGTACGTATCATCCGAGTCCATATACATGCTGTTAAACGACCCCGGTTTGCCTCGCGGCCCGGGAGCCCACGCGCTCGGCATCATCCCAGAGGGTTCTGAATTGATCACGGATTGAGCCGGCACGACCATACCAAACTCGAACTCATCCGTATACCCTGTCGCATAAGCTGGCATGGCGGGATAATATCCCCGCGATGCTGGCGTATAAGCATACCCAGGGCTGCCTCGGTATGAGCCGAGCACGTCCGCAGAGCCCAGCGAGGGCAGGTCCTGCTGGTACGATATCCCACCCCCAACCGGTGTTCGGCTAGCGTAGCCCCTAGCATCTCCAACGGTGTAGCCAAAATCACCATCTTCATGGCGCATTGGAGCTTCTCGAGATGCCACCTGGCAAGGAAAGCGTTAGAAAGTATGTCTGACCAGAGCTTGGCGCGAGAGACTCGTCAATCTTACCCTGAGGAACTGGCATTGGTCTACGCCGGCGTTCTTACAGTTTGAGCACGGCTGTCCCTGGCCAGGATCACCACTGCAGCGGATCTTCCGTTTGCGACAACGCCCACACTTGGCACAAGGTGTCAGTTAAATGTTAGGAAACCATAACTATGTGGGCCAATCTTACAGCCACCGCGATGCGCTTCCTCTGGGGTCCCGAGTCGGGGTCCGTTAGCTGATCTGCCATTGTGAGGCCCCGAGTGTCGTGTGAAGGGAGTTGAAATCGACGCTCCGCAGGCGAAGAAAAGTAGACGGGAGAAGGGCGGCTGTATCGTCGTCCGTCGTTAGTGCTGTAACAGGGCCGGGAAACCATCTCTCATATCCAATTATTGTTTCCTCCCTCCACTCCCGACGTGGCTCTCTACTCTAGAGCTGCCGGTTACTTGAGACGTGAAAACCGATCGAAATCAGGAATGGGGTCGTTGCTAGGAAGATGTGGATGTCCAGGCGCGGGAGGTAGAATGAGGCAGTGGGACGCCGATGACCGTCAATTAGATAAACGATTGGCGATGGCTTCAGGCGCTTGGTCAAAATCTGATGTGAAATGAGCAAGATATACAACATGACCAGGCTAGTATAATATGAACATTTCAATGTGCACCAGCGCCTCAAGTTGTCCTGTACTCCCGCAAACTGGCTTGTCTGCTGAACATGCACGACCCGGCCGAGACCATGCGGTGCCATGTTTGCTCCGTCGAAAAGCCGTTCGTCCTTGATATTTCTCCTTGAAAAGGAGATAAGACATACCTAATGTCGGAGAAACAAGAACCTCGCCGTTGTTTGGCACCAATGGCGTTTCTTCCTAGCGAGCCGTCAAGGGAGATACTTCTCCGCGATCGTCTAGACTCGGAGAAAGTTCGTTCAGTTGAGATGCGGGTTCTAAGAAATCGGTTCGACCGAGGGAAAGACACAAAAAGTTGTTTGTACTGCTGAACCGTAACGAATGAGGGCCAGCGAGTTGGTGGTTATCCCACGCAATGAATTAATAAAAAGTTCCCCCCTTGGGTTTCAAAACCATACCCAGCAAAAGGGAGAGGATGTGGAAAAGTGAAGCGATCATGGAGAACAGAGACGGTCCCTGTCCCTTTAAGGATTAATTAGCGATGTCCATCATGGAGGCATAATATCAAATCTGCCATGGGTTGCCATCTGTTTGCTCCCCCTTCCAGCTCAATTTTCGAGAATCCTCAGGGCATACTGGTCGCCCTAGTTAACATCATCGGGTTGTACAAACAGAAAACACCCGTAATGTACACCCCCAGTGACGCTGAAAAGCATTTTTTGTGTCGGGGTCCCCGTAATGACTGAGCCCCTCCCATCCCCCCCTCTCTTCCAGTCGCTGGTCAACGAAACTCTCTGGCCTATACTTGAATCCAACTAGTGGTGGTGCTTCAAGGGTTTATGCTTGTTCTCCTGTCGGATGACTGCAGACGTAGACACTTTTGGGTCTTGAAGCCAAGCTTCGGTCAGGACTGTTAATATCAATGGAACGACGAAATCATAATTACACCAAGATTACGGGTCTTCAATAACAGAACATGCTTAGGACATTCGCATCTAGAGTTCTCGGATAACGTCCTTTTGGGCGTATAGGGTTGTCGGCTAGTATTTAATTACGGAAACGAATCCTCCCGTTGAAAGTGCGGTGAAGCCTCACAGCGGTCGATCCGTCGTTTGGCCCGGTGAAATTTCGTCTCCTTGGACATGCATTATGGCTGCATATGGCCAGGTTGCTCTGCCAGCGCCTTGGGAAGGCTGGGGAAGGGTGGGATTTTGGGAAACTTTCCCGAAATGGTTCGTTGCAAGTTGCAACGAAGCATCGAGGTTCTAGGTTGGCTTGGCTACGAACGGATTGGCGAAAACAAAAGCGAAATGATCTTCAATGATACTGAAATGCGTCTTCAGCATGAGTAAAACAGAAAACCCGTACACAAGCGGAGCCAAAAAGAAACAACCCCCCTCGAATAACTGCGAGCTGTGTGAATCGTTACGTGGCGCTCTTGGGGTTGCAACTGAACGTTAGACAGTGCAGCGTTGGCGCTGTGTTACCGTTCAATACGTTAATTGTTTCTTTCCGCTCATACCAACTACATATGAGCATGCCTGGGAGACAAGATTTAGATACATCCGAACTCAAAAGTTCTCAATAAGTGGGGGCGGTAAAGAAGTATGAGGCAAGTGACCGTTAGTGGACCTCTCGCGGGGCAAGCGTCCAGTCCCCGGACTACGGGACCGAAACGGCCGTTTGTTGCGGCCTTCCAAGGACGCAAAGCTAACGAATCAGGTTCAGAGAACTTGTCCAACGAACCCAAGTGAAGATAATTGAAAGCTAAATCTTGATTGGCAAGCAATGTGGGCGGGGCCGCAGACGTCCCGGGCTCGTCCATAATTCGTTTCCCACCCTCCAACAGGAATGCCAAACACTGTAATGATGCGGGTCCGTTGCTGCATATGCAATGTTTGACCTAAATCGTATTCACGAGTCTTCGCGGCAATGTCCACGGTGAGTGTGTTTTGTGCGTGGCTACGTACTAGGGAAGGGAGCTGTTAGCATAATTCGATGGACGGGAAAGGCTGGGCGAAAAGCAGACAAGAGTTGAGTCCTTATTGGTGTTATGTCTTTCATCATTCACCGTATAAAGGCGATATTATAATGAAGCGTCAGAAAAATTATGATTTTATGCGCGGGCATAATGAAACCAACTTATTAAACCAAATTGTCGAAGGCTGCAACTGACCATGGGTATGAAAGGGTGCGGACGATGCAGGTGAACTCGTTCCTTTTCGTTTCTCTCTCCGGAAGGCAAGCCATCCGATTTGACAAGAAGCCCTGGGGTTTGGAGACGTTGGTGCATTTCGTGCGTTGGAAACGGTAGGGGCGGCGGCCATCTGCATGCGCTGCAACTCCAACTCGTGGCAAGGCGAGGAAGGACCGCGACTATTGTGCTCTGTAAATTATATTGCGTACAAGTCCATCGTGTCACACTAGACTCCCGCGCCCTGCTTCTCGCACTCCCCACGGGTTTCCGAGATCTGGGGCTCGGTCCGGACTAATCATACCTATCAACCCGAAGAGCGTGTTGACGGTTAACTCGCGCTCTGCTGAAGAGGATGTGGCGGGGAAGTCCACTCTGTCCCGCCTGAGGAGAGACGGACACCGAGTCTCAAACCAGAGATATCCACCGTTAAAGGGTAGTTTGACGTCGGGGTAGATTAACGACGGGGCACCCCGCAACAGTGACCCGGCTCTTGGGGTCTGTCGATGTAGCTTCCTGCGTTTCGGGGTCAGCCCCCGATTTCCGTGCCCGTTCGATCATCTGAGCGGCCCGGTACCTAAGGAGGATGGGTACATAATACATGACAACAGTCCATGGAAGGGCGACCCGATGAGGAAATAACCCAAGTACAAGCCTCAAGGGGTCAGCCATCGGGAGTCCGCATGCCTCATGACAGATCCGCCATCTGTCAAGGCCGTCGGTTGGTCCATCAACCGGGCCCTTTAGTGCAGCTGTGTTCCCGCCAAGTCCGGGCTGGAGACTGGGGGACTACGTTGCAGTTGCAGCTCTTATGCGGCGCTCAGGAGGGACAAGCAGGAGTCTACACATCACCAGAATGATAACTTATGTAAGCCGTGCCAGCGCCGTCGCCCCTAAGCATTCCTATGCAGACTGGAGCGGGATGGCAATATTCACATTGGCGGTAGCCCTTAGGCCCAAGAGAGCGGGGGAAATGGGATAGTAGCCGCATCGCGGAAGTTGCCATATTGGCGTAATTTATGACCAAACGGCGTCAAGATTCCGTCCCAGGCCGTTGTCGAACGCTGTGATCTTCCTAGGGCTGAGGTAGAGCGAACGGTAATAAGTGTAGTAGGAAGATACGGAAGCTAGGCTGACTCGAGGCGCCGAGCCGCCCCCATGCTCGCGGCTCGTCTCTACGTCCCGGGCGAGAGACAACTGGGAGTCGCACGAAGACAACCCGGAAGGTCCCTGGACGGTCATCTTTGCGCGATAAACGTCACTGCCCCCAAGGATGGGCCCGCAGAGCATCTGGGCATATCCCAGTCACCGGTCCATCACTGGGTGGCACGCGTTGCGTATACCGGCCACTACGCGAGGTTGCACTGAAGTTGACGAGGATTGACAAAGAACAGAGGAAGGGGCCGTGGGTGGCACGCTTGATGCTCAAGCCTTGGTCTTCCTCAGCGATCTTAGAACCAGAGACAAGAATGATCTGGGGTTGCGAGCCCGATCATCTTGTGTTTATCAGACATCGACATCGACATCGACGTTGAGGCTAGAGGTTGGTGCAAGATCAATGTGCCGTGGGCGTCGCGGAGGCCTTGGTGAGATGTACGGAATACCTCCGTAGGGGACGGGTGTTCGTGACGGTCATTGGGTCGGGGGGCGCTCCGCATCTGCTGCGTGTCCGCCAGGACGGGCCGCGGTCGATCTCCGTGGCCGCAACACGGAATGCAACGCAATATGGCTGCAGAACAGAAAAAGAAAACGAAAGGACGGGGCACAGAAAGAAAGACAAGAGAAGACAACAGAAGAAAAGAAAAAAGCAAGAGGTAGGAATATGGACAGGGGTGTCAATGATGCTACAGCTCGAGCAAGGGGGGGAGGGCAAACACTGAGGCGACATTTCGAGACCATATTCAGATTGGCGAAGCGGGAACCCACACGCTTCCACGATTTCTGTCCGTTGATATTTGCAAGACGGGGCACAACAGCGGGACAATTTGCGAGGTGCATGGAGGTCCTCCTTCCTTTTCCCTCCAGATCAAACGAGGTCTCGCTTCTCCGCACCCACACAGGAAGGGGGACCGCGGAGAGGATTCCGAGAGACGTGCATCGGCGTGGGGTGGCAAAGGTAATGCGGTGTAAAGACCCGCTGGTCGGTTGACAGCCGCGATGGCAAAAGACGATGCGGCCCGAGCCCGATGACTATGAGTCCCAGCTCTGTGAGCATCCGTTTGAAACACATATTCCGGGTGGTGCAATTAATATGGACCTTCGGGATCCTGCCTCTGGTGACACACGTGGGGGTTTTGCGTGCGGTATTTAGATAACAGCACTCTGGGGCTAGAGAAGTGGGCAAGGCGAGGTGGATGTCGTCGTTGTTGACAAGGAAAGCGCGGTGATTGCAAGGGACGGGGTGTTAGACAGCGACAGAGGCCATCCCCGCAGCTTCAGCCCGCCACGTCAATAGATGGATCTCGTATCCAGCCAGCGTAACGAATTTCGTTTGTCCTAACCCGACCTGCAGCAAGTCGGAGATGTCTGCCCATCGGGATGGCATGTATGGCATTGTGCTTCAGGACTGCGTTCGCGGTTTGGCCCCAGGACTCAACGCCTGAACCAATGAACGGGGTATCTGGTCCCATCAAGGGGGTAGAACGTACTTCGTACCGTGCGAGTCTGGGTGAGTAATTCGGCCGCGGAACGGTTTGTTTATCGCGAACGCAGGGCTGAAACAGTAGAGGGCGGAGTGCAACTCCGCCGCCGGGAACAAGCTTAGGCCGGACGCGCTGAAAAATGAGGAAATGGGGCATTGGCCACAGCGCGAAAAGTGCTATTTATTTATTAGACTAGGCCAGGCCATAAAGTGAGATGACGAGGAAAACTAACCACAGTCCTGCGCGACGCCTTGAAACATGACGAGCCCAGAAAGCAAGTAACAAGCGGCAATTGGCTTTGGACCACGTTGCGGGGATGTACTCTTCGATCGCCACAAGATGCAAGCAGGCGCCCCCAAGGCTGAGATGGTTGGATGGCCACTCACCTGCCCCGATCGCCCCGATAAGCTTCGTGAGCTCGGCGCCTGTCAGGTTCTCGATCGCGATCAGGATCTCGTCGATCCCGGCGGGCCCGATCCCTGTCATCCCAGGCTTTCCCGGCGGGTGGCTGCCGGCCGTCACGATGGTCTTGGTACCGGTCTCGCCTGGGGCTCCGGCTGCGCCGACCCGTCCCCCGTCTCCTGTCGTCGGACCTGTGTCTATCACCATACCGATCCCTTTGCCGATCAGATGGGCCCTCTGTCCGTCGAGATCCGTCATGCCGGTCGAAGTCCCGGTTCCTTGAACTTGACCGGGGTCGTGTACCTGCGGAATCATTATTGCGCCCATGTCGCCCACGCAAGTCCTCCACACCGTGAACCATACGATATTCGTCGTCATCATAGGGCTCGACGTCCTCATTGCGGTACTGGCGGCGCTTTTCCAACTCCTTGACACCGCCCCATCCGCCACCGCCACCACGCCGGGCCGCGCTCTTCCGTTTGGTGTTGGTCTCGTTGCGCCAAACTTCGCTCAACCGGCTCACGCTCTGACTGAAGTCGACGTGGATGCGCCTGTCGTCGATGAGCACCGATTCCATCTTGGAATAAGCGTCTTCGCAGCTCTTTCGATCCTCAAACTCAATAAACGCATACTGTAGACTATCGCCCGTCTTTTGATCGCGAATCACCTCACAGCTAAGGATCTTGCCGAAGCGGCTGAAGATGAGCTCCAGGTCTTCGTCGGTGGTAACCGGGTTCAGTTTGCACACAAACAACACATTCTCCGGCGGCTTAACCTCGGCAAAGGGCAAATCTCCCATCATCTCGAGCGTCAGGGCTTGGGCTGCGGCCTCGCGCTCCTTTCTCCGTCTCTCTGCTTCCGCAGCGGCTTCCTCATTGGCCTCTTCGTCGAGAAGCTCTTCATCCTCGCCAATGCGCACCGTCGCAAGTTGACCTGCTGTTGGAGGTGGTGAACTGCTCGGTTCTCGCAACCCGGCTGGATCGGGATACGGGTCATCGAGGACCACGGTGTGCTTGATGCGAATGTCGACCAAGGGATATCCACGCTCGTCGACGATGGCATCGTTAATTTTCTCCAGAACGTCAAAACCTTCGACCACTTTCCCGAAGATAGCTGCTTTGCCGTCCAAGTAGTCCGTGTTGTCGCCGAGTGTGACGAGAAACTGGGAGCCAGCCAGGCGTTGGTCTGGGTCGGATGGATGTGGAACAGTGGCCATGCTCACGGTGCCTCGTTCGACATGGCGTAGTTTTGGGTGAAAGAGCGCAGGAAACGTCTTGTCGGCTGGCTCTCCCGAAAGGTATCCCCATATTGAGGTACCGCCGTCGGAGTGGGGGGCTCTGGGTCCGAGAGGGTCGCCGGTCTGGAAAGAAAAGGACTTCTGGACGGAGTGAATCGGAGAAAAGTTATAGTATTTGACCTTGCAGAGCTTGAGGAAACTACGGGGCAGAGGTCAGCTGATGATCTGATAGCCGAGCTAGATCGCGACTGCACGAATGTGCGCCGGGGAGTACAAGTTTGGGAAGAGAGGGTACCCACTTCTCGCACATCCTCGGCGCGTAATCGACGAGGAGATCGATCACAATGTCGCCTGCGCTAGTCTCGAGAAGGACGGACATTTTGGCGGCACAACGAGTGTTGCGAAACGAGGTGTCGAGGAGGGACCGATGGGTGGATGGAAGACGCGACGGGATTCCAGGTCTAGGTGGTTTATAGAACGGACCCGCTTTTTAGGAAATGTGGATTTTGAGCTCATGACACCTTTGAGGGTTAGGGTCCGATTCGTCGCAAGCCGCGAGTTAAAAGTGCCAAGGTCTAACATCGTCATCACTTTCACAGGGAGACACACCGAGAGGCTGGGTCAATGATAAACTCGCGTAGTCAATGAAGTCAGACAACCTGCACACTTCCTAGATTGAGATAGCTTGCCATGAAAAACAGCTAGTTAACAGACGGGAACCCAAAGCCCTATCCTTTTTGAGAACCAACCCAAACCCACCTTGCCATGCCAGGCAAATAAATACATTGAAGGAAAAGAACGGATCGAAGAAAGAAGTGAATGCGTGCCCGTCGACTGCCGCCCATCCCATCCCACCCAAAAAAACCAAATTTGCAAATGAGAATAAAGATGTAGCAGGGATCGATATTTCCTCAACCCCTGGAAGCAATATGTAAAAGAAGTGAATGAGCTGTAGGGTCTGAAAACAAGAATGGTAGTTGGTCGCTGTGCTTCAAAAATCACAGGCCTGGTGCGCTACGGCGTCGCCTGCCGCTACGTAGCTCTCGTTCGGTGTCCATGAGCCGGCATTGGACCCAGGTGCGAAACGTGCGGTCGCTGCGGACCGTTTCGCAGTTGAGCAACTCTGTCAACGCGCGCTTCATACCCTCGGCAACATCGCACAGCCTAGCCTCTTCAACAGCCACTTCGCTGTCGTGCTCCTCGGGGTGTTGGTGCTGATGATGCCCATCGAGCGAGCAGGAAGCTTTCCTTGCGGGTAACGAAAAGCTGGGTTGTGGTGACCGGGCGTCGTGTTGTTGCTGTTGGGGTCGAAGTGATCTGGGCGAGATAGTCCCGCGAGAAGGAGATGTAGACGGGCTGGGCGAGATCGGGGCGCAGATGGACTGCTGGCGAGCAGTCGGGCGTAGTTCGTCTAGGTGCTGCCGCAGAGACTCATGTTGCTCGTGGAGGAAGAGGTACTTTTGCAAAGCGAGATCTCGGCAGTGGTGCGGGTGGTAGGGATGCACCGACGAGGTGGGCGGTTCAAGTAGTGGATGCATCATGGCCACTTGGTTTGCCATTTCGATCATTGCTCCCAAGTCGGTTGTTGGTATTGATGTTCTGATGTTCTGGAGAAAAGAATCCTCCTTCTTTCACGTTCCCGGTAATAAACTGTGGGAAAAGCTCCCCTGGGTGTGTTTCTTGGTGCTAGGATGTAGGGCCTGTCGAACCATTGGAAAGCCACGGGGGGTGTTGGCCTCAAACTGATTCTGGATGACCACAATGGCTTGCAAACGGGCGGGAGTTCCAAGTCGGAAGGGTCGATCTAGATATGTCGGGAAAACGTGGGAGCTTGTGGGGAGGCGAGTGCAGCGTCTGTTTGCTGCTATGTAGGCGGACTGGTGGAATAATGGTTGCTTGGGTGGATGGAAGGATGGGCCTTAAAGTGCGTGCCTTTGTTCGTGTGGCTATTCGGAGTGTCGGCTCGGACGGTTGCACGCTTCTGGTCGAAAGAAACTGGAAGTTGAAAGGGTAAAAGTTGGCACGGCAAGGGAGCGTTGTCGGTCGGCTACGTGAGCGCCCGTTTCTTGCCCCTCCTCAGTAGAGTGGAACTGAGTCGCGACGGTAGTTGTGCGGTGGTGGGGCGGTCTGTTTCTGAAATATTGGGCCCTGTCGAGCCTTACTTTTGTCGTCTTCTTGGTCGAACCGTTGCGACCGTGTGCCTTGCGTAGTCGATGATCGATAGCTCAATGGGTTTGCAGCTGTCGGTGATCGTCAATCTGGCGTCACTCGATGCTTGTTACGGCGCCTCGGAGGCGGATTGGCCGGCAGTGGTGGAGACGGAATCCGGGACTGGGCCCGGGCCGCTAAGAAGGCATTGATCGCGGTGTACTGGGGAGTGACTGAACATTGGTAGTGTCGTTCCTAGCACTGGGATAGCAGCCCAAGTGGTTATTGTGTGATGTGCTGCGTTAGGACAGCAGGAAACAGGAAACTGGGCAGGGGAAAGCAGTCAAAGAACCTGAGGTACGAATAAAAGTAATTAAGAAAATCGAGATAAGCTCCAAATGAGGTGTCCGGACAGCTGCCCATTTCCAGACGCAGTTCCCCTCAGTTTACACACAATATTGGCATCGGGTATCATCATCTCAGCCGAAGGGGCTCCACGATAAGAGGGACTTGCAGGTTCCGTTTATGTCCTCCGTAATGTCGGGACTTTTGCAGCAGCCCATCCAGGAGGAAATCACAGCCATCTGCCTTCGGTAATTCGCAGTGGGGCTCTGGCCCCTCCCGTTATTTCCAAACGAGCTTGCAGTGGTATTGTCACTGAACGGTGCCTTGGCTCGCCTACGCAGGCTCGCAGGATTTCATTACCCTCATGTCAAGCTCCCCTGCAACCACGACGGCCACGAGCTCGCAAATGTGCGAGTTGCCCCAATCAGCAGCGCAAGCGTGAAAAGACAACGGCGCGAACAAATCTGCCAAGAAAATTGAGCTCGGGCCCAGACCAGGAGAAAGTGGACCCAAGAACCTCACGATTGACACGTCCCAGGCCCTGCGACCTCGTTGAAAGAAAAGGGGCCTGGTGACCATTAGCGGCCTGTCGCTGGCCAATTCCAGTTGCAGACCCTCCATCCTCGGTGAGGAATGATGCCCGATGAGGGTGTTTTTCACCCTTCCCGAGTCTGCCCCTCATCGGAAGCGGTCCGCGGTGCTCATCCAAAGCAGCTCTCTCGTGCTTGACACGAGCGGTCGAGTTGGACCTGCCAAAACGGTGCGCGAGAGCAAAACTGGGCTTCCATGGTAGGAGCATTTCTCCAAGGCCAGAGCTGCCTGATCAAGCCTAGATCCCGATCCCGATCCCTCACCCGCCAGCTTGCCGTGTCGGCAGGCGGAACCTGGGTAGCACCCATCATCAGTTAGTTATACGATAACTGGTACCTACACTACACGTGTAGTTGTCATCGAAAACACTCGGGAAGCCCAACCAATCTCCGTTCACGTCGCGGAACTAATAAATTTGCAAACAAAAAATCATGAGGTAATTGACGGCCTCCGTGTCGCACGGGGCGAGGGAACATTTTGGGGGAATTCAATGCATTCATCGCTAATCCTCTTGACTATCGTACAGAAACCCGCCCACGCCAACCGAATCGCAACCTGTCACCCTGTCTTCCTCCGCCCAAGCATGTGGAACAATCTGGGTGCTTATGGCGGCTCAACTCCAAGCATACCTGCAATCCCCACCCCCGCTCCATATCCGTGCCCGCCGTGTCATTATTATCGTGATCATCATCGCCGCCGCTGCGGTCAACATCAAAGCTCAAGTCAATATCACTCCCGTAACACCGAACCGATCCCAAAGTTGTTCTCAACCCCAACCCCAAGTGCCCGAAACTCTGGCCCCTCTACGCTCCCCCACTTCCTCCTCACTTTGCTCCCCCCCTCCCGCCGGCACCCCCCTTACCACTACTTATCGTTCTCTCAGACGTCAACCTCGACCATGTCCATATTGATCAAGTACGAGTAAATGGAGTGGTGAGGAATGTAGGCGTCATACTCCCGCGACCACCAGGCCGCAAACGAGCTTGGCTTAGGCTCAGGAGAGAAGACAATCTTGTCCGAGGTGAGCATCGCGATCTCGCCCGCCCCGTTGAGCTCCTCTTTGCCCTGTACTTCACCAAACCCAAGCAGCTCCAACACCCAGGCGCCCTGCATCTCCGCGAGCACGCCGACCGACACGATGGCGATGAACCCGTCCAGCGACTGCGGGTGCCGCCGCGGGAAGGCAAACTCCTCGTCCGCCGTGTCCGTTGCCTTGTCCAGCGCCGCGCACATGGCCGCCCCCATCTCGAACCGCCCCCGCTCCACGTACTCGATCACGTTGTCCAGGCACTCCTCCACCATCTTGCGAGTCCACCGCTGGTCGCCGACCGCCTCCGAAATGCGGCTCTGCAGCGCGTCATCGTTCCACTCTGCCTCCCACAGGAGCCGGGCCACATCCTGGGCGATTTCCTCGACTGTGCGTGAATCATTGTCATAGGCAACCCCACAGTCGTCAATCCCAGCGTCGCTGTAAGCACAAGCATAGGGATCGATTGCAGTGGTGCCGGTTATCGAGGAACCCTTCTCATCGTAGTGGTCGCAGTCGCCGCCTTGGTAGCTGTAGGTCATGGCGTCGTGCTGCGCATACGGCTCATGGTCCGAGTACATGGCCCCCATCTTGTCGTCGTACAGAAGCTCCGTATACCCATTCTGCTCTCCCCGTCGGCGGGTCATGCACCCCAGCATTGTGCGAACGGCGTCCATTGTGATGTGCAAAAAATGAAAGAGAAAAGTTGAGAGTTGACTTGAACTTTGGTGGTCGTGGACGATGTAATGCTGGAGTAGGGGGAAGAAGCACACAGCAGTTGCTTTGGTATGAGTTGTCTAGGAAAGCCGAGTAACTGGCTGCTGTGGGTGAGGAAAAGAAAGAAGGCCGCAACAGAACAGGGGAACTCCCGGATTATTTATCCACGGCCTCGACTGACAGTCTTCTCCCCTCTAGACAAACCTCTCAAAAGACATCAAGATGGCTCTCAGAGTCGCCCGGCAAGCGGCGTTGCCCCGGGCCGAAGAAAGGCGGCCGCCTCGTGGCGGGCCCGGGGTTGTCAATGGGGCTTAGGGCCGAGGCCGGCTTTGGCCACCCACCTCGACTCCTCGAAAGTAAGATCGAAGGCTATCAAGACTTCCTGCAAATGCATTCACATGATTGCCACCTTGTCACCGCAAACTGGCGATCGCATGAAAAGGCTAGCATCCTACAGACCTATTGATTGCCATCGTGGTGGCCGGATGACCAGGCAAACGTCTTCCCTCGATCGCCGTGGTTCATACCGCCAAGCGGCCGGTCGAAGTCGGCCGCGGCCGCGGAGGCCTGTGAAGGCGGAATGATTGCAAGCAGCGCCCAAGTCCTAGAGGGTGTTTTTTTCGCCTTGCCCCATCTATGGCGATGAGACCAGCAAATAATGCGGATTCTGACCTTCTACGAAAACCCAGCCCGGCGAAGTCCTGCGGCTGTGTGATGATCGAAAGTTCGTTGGAGGGGGCGCAAACGCACACATGATGTGGGGTTAAGTTTGCTCATGGAAATAGCGGGAGGAGCCTAGCAGGAGAGTAAACTCGGCGGCCTCGCGAAAATAGTCGAGACTTTGTCGCTCCAAGTCAGTTGTCCAAACGGTTAGGGAACAGATACCGCGCCCTGTTTCCGATGCGGTGCAATTTAGACGTCCAAGAACACCAAAATAATGGGACATGTGAATTCCAAATTAAGCGGCATCCATGAAGCCCCAGCTAAAGACCGCCCATCTCATCCGAACCGGCCAAATAAACATTGCGCAACGGTCTGATGCATCCAGTGCGCCCATCCTCCCAAGCAAAAAAACAACAACTCCAACCGTGTAAAACGCTTCGGAGAAAGATCAAAGTCAACAAAACCCCGGGCTTCGTCCCACGCTGCGTGCCGACGAGGGCGGCGAAGAAAATTGGCGTGTCAGGCCGGACCACACCTAGTCATCGGGCGTGCCAGGCCGGCTGCCCTTGTACAAGATAGCCCTCTGCCCATCATCTTCTTCCTGATCCTCCTTTCCAAACTTGGTCATACTGAACTCGGGCACCCTCCTCGTTAGGGGCCGCAGAAGCCCACTAGGGTTCTGCTTTGCCCTGCGCGCTCGTTCCGCCTCGCGCTCCTGGCCCGCAACAGCCAGTTCGGCAGCATCGTCCAAGCAGGTACCTTCAATGCTGAGGTAGCCGTAGTCGCCTGCCTGGCCGACGTCAAAGTTCTTAATGCGGAACCGTAGTTTCCCGCTGACCTTCTTTCCCTTCTCGTTGACCCAGTAGCCTGTTGTGTGGATCTGCTCCACCACCTGAAGCTCCTCGCCGTCAAGCATATCTTCTTCTTCTTCTTGCGTCTCCAGCTCGGCTCCGTTCCCTTCAGAAGCCGGGGATGCTCTCAGCTTGGCACCGCTTTTGGCGATGTCTACCCAGTTCCAACCCTGTGGGAGTCGCTTTGCTTCGATGCTGGCGTTAAACCTGTTCCAGCACACAACGCCAATATGACCTTCACTCTGGAGCTGCACGACACCTTCCATCCATTTCCCCCGGGAAGGGACAAACAACTCGGCATCAAATGTGAGCCAGCCAAACCCAACCGCGTATTCATCAATCGAGTGCAGGAGGGCGGGAGTCTGGTCTGTTGGCGGATGGATGGTGCTGGCTTTAGCCGGCCTGTCGGAGAGATTGAGATTGGCGTAGCTAAGTAGGACACCGCGGAGAAGAGGTGAGTAGTGGTTTAAAAGAGGGTCGAGGTGTTGCGCTGCGACGTTACTCAGAGGTTTGTCGAAGCCGACGGGGAAAAATGGGACGTAAAGCGAAATTGTTTGGGTGAAGAAGGGGAAGTCGTCGTTTGTTGAGGGATGGGGAATCGGTATCTGTGCGGCGGGCACATTCTGGAGACGTTCCGCTTCATCTGTCTGCTTGTTCTTCCGTTTCTTCTTTTCTTTCACCCCGTCTTCCTGGTCGGCGGGGTCCTCCTGGGCAACTTTCCTTGACTTCTTGTCCTTGCGCTTCTTTTCAGATTTTGGCTCCTCTTCTACCAGAGCATGTTCTCGTTGATCAATGTCCATCAGCTCAGGTTCGGCCTCGTCAGTCTCCTGTGCATGCTTGCTGGTCCTCTTGCGTTCCTTCTTGGGCTTCTCGGTATCGTTGACTTCATCGTGCCCTGCGTCGTCCTCGATATGCGCCCTCTCCTTTTTCTTCTTTTTCTTCTTAATGAGCTCGTCGCTGGGTGGTTGTGATTCGGAGTGCTGCGATTCTTGTGTATCCATTTCCACGCTCCTAGATTTTTTCGACTTTCTCGGTGTCTCCTCCACGATCGCCCCGTCGTCCTCCTCTCGCGCACGCTTCTTTTTGTGCTCCGACTTGGACTGCTTGTGTTTTTTCTCGAATTTTTGACTGCTTTCGATCACGGCGTCTTGCGACGGCCCAACGTCCGCTGCCGACATGTTGGGCAGCTCGTGTGGTCGTTTGACAATGGGAATGGTGTGTCGATGAGGCGACCGGTTCCCGCGTTGCCTGCAGAAAAAAAATATTTGGGATGCCGGCCGAGAGACCATTAATTGACCAATGGAAGGCTCGGTCTTGGGGAATAATGGTGGGGCAGATGTGGGGTTCCATCTCGCCCACCTGTTCCGCCGCGATCAACAACGACACTTAGGTGGTGGTATCGCGAAGTTTCATCCCACACCTCGACAGGAATTCAATGTTCGCGATATGAAAATGGAAACTATATCAGCAGCCTCTTGAAATTTAGAGCCGCGAGAAATTACGGTTAAAACTAATTCAACAGCTGTTTCCAACGAAGTCAAACATCCATGGGTCCAAGAGACCGAGACGAGCCGATTCGAAACCACGACGTACACTTACCACAGTATAAATTAAATCCGTGATTGCACTCCACTTCAAAATGTCCGAAAAGTTGGGCGATGCTCCACGGGCTCCGGTTTGGATTGTAATCATGCTTTCGGGTCGCGTGTAAAAGCCGGCGATATGCGGAGCTTCACCAAGGCGGGGCACAGATGAGGGGCAACTCGAACACGGCACCGCCTTCCGTCTCGGAATGAGGTCTTCGTTCCAGTCTCTGTCGTGATCCTTTCCTTCACGAATCTGTATTTGTGCTATTTAACTCCCTCTGGCGCCGCCACTCAATCTTGCTCCGATTTTCCCTCCTTCCCGTTAACTATCACGAAGAACTTGTCTAAACAACCCGGCCGAAGCACACACGACGGTAACATACCATCTTCTATCGAACTCTAATCCGCTTTCGCTGCTCAATCTCCCACAATATGTCATCTTTCACGGCGTCCAAGATCCTTATCTTCGGTGGTACAGGGACCATCGGGCGGTACATCACCACCGCGCTGCTCCGGTCGAAACCGGCATTTCAGCAGGTGGCCCTTTTCACGTCCCCGGACAGCGCCAAGCAAAAGTCGCAGCAACTCGAGAAATGGAAATCGGAGGGTCTCAATGTTATCGTCGGTGACTTGACATCTGAAGACGACGTAAAGGCCGCCTATCATGGCATCGACACTGTCATCTCGGCAGTGGGGAGGGGTGGTCTTCAACACCAAATTAACCTCCTGAAGCTGGCGGAGTCGTCCGAAAGCGTTAAATGGTTCCTCCCGTCTGAATTTGGCACCGACATCGAGCACAACGATAAGAGCCCGAACGAGCGCCCGCATCAGCTCAAGCTGCAGGTGCGCAAGTACATCCGCGAGAACCTGAAGCGCGTCAAGGTCACATACGTGGTTACTGGTCCGTATTTCGACATGTGGGTAAATGCTGGTCCTGGTCTCGAGGTGGCCGGGGGCTTCCTTCCGGACAAGAAGAAGGCCTATGTTATTGAGGATGGCAATGGGAAAGTTGGGTTCACCACCATGCCAGAGTAAGTTAACTAGGACCTTTTCAGCAATATGCAATCCCCCGCCCACCCCAAGACATAGCAGCTGACTAGGTTCAGTGTTGGTAAATTTGTGGCGGCTACCCTGAAGTCGCCGACAGAAGCATTTGACAAAGCATTGAAGGTGCAAAGCTTCATCGTGACTCCCAACGAGGTCCTCGTCGAGTACGAGACACAGACGGGTGCCAAGTGGGAGGTAGTAAAGACGCCTCTGGACGACATTCGGGCGTTCGAGAAGAAGCTTTGGGACGAAGGTGAGCCACGGGCCACGCTCGTGACCTTGAGGCGGATTTGGGCCGAGGGAGGCACATTGTACGAGCAAAATGGCAACGCTGTAGTTGCTCCGAAACTTGATGCGTTAGACTCCCTCGAGTCGGCGGTTAAGAAGGCGCTGGCTGGTGGTTATCAGAAAGACACCTTTTAGGTAATTAATGCCATCAAGGGCCATGACGAGTAAATGGACGTTTCCGAATACCTCTACAAGCCAAGAAGCTCTTGTTCATATGGTGCTCTTCACGGGGTTTACGTGATTTCCCCACCAGGGTTAATATTGACCCTCAATGACGTCGTAAGCAATGTCAAAACCGATTCATCAGCCTCGTTGGGTCAACTATTTCTCAGCAGCCAGCAGTACGCAGCGGTCGCGGTGGTTACGCTTTTCTTCTAAAAAAGGAAAAAGAGGAAAGGAAAAACAGAATAAATAGTTACGGCACTTTTAAATTTATTTTCCGTTTTTCGGGTTTCCCTCTTTCTCTAAGCTACCGAAGTTGAAACAAGTCATCATCCAGCCATGGCTATCATCGGTATATTTCCGGCTTCAGGCGCTCTCGGGACCAGCACTTACACTCATCTTTTGAAGCTCGTCCCGGGTAACGAAGTCATCCTCATCAACCGCTATCCTCAAAAGATCCCCCAGTCTCACATTTCTGCTGGCGTCAAGGTCCGCAAGGCATCTTTTGAGAACAGCCCATCCGAACTCCAGGCTGCTTTCTCTGGCATCGACACGCTTTTCCTGATATCCTACCCAAGCCATGTCCATGACTACCGCACCAAGGTCCACCTCCCGGCCGTGGACGCCGCCAAGGGCGCCGGTGTCAAGCACATTTTCTACGCATCTCTCGGATTCGGCGGCGACTACAAGAAAAGCTCCCGGGCGGAGGTGATGCAAGCCCATCTGGACACCGAGCGATACCTGGCGAAGCTTGCGAGCGAAGATCCCTCTTTCACGTATACCGTCATTCGCGAGGGATTGTACGCCGAGAGCACACCTATTTACACGGCGTTCTTCGTGCCCAGCGAGCCGGTCTCGGAGGACAATGGGGTGATACAAATTCCACATGACGGATCAGGCCCTGGCGTAGCCTGGGTCAAAAGGGATGAGCTTGGTGAGGCGTCGGCGCGGTTGATTGCGGGGTTCCATATCGCCGCTGCTGCAGGAGAGAACGACCAGAAGCGCTGGGAGTATGTCAACAAGACGGTTTTGCTCACGGGGCCGAAGGTTTGGTCTCTGGCGGAGACAGTTGCGGTATTGAGCCAGATTGCGGGGAGGGAAGTCAAGATCAAGCAGGTGTCGGTTGACGAGTATGTGAAGTTGCCCAAGGTGCTCGACAAGTTTGGGAAGGAGGAGTTGGCTAGGACGTGGGCGACCGCATGGGACGCAATCCGCGACGGCGAGACTGCTGTGGTGACGGGGGAGTTGGAAAAGATTCTGGGTAGGGAGCTGGAGGCATTTGATGTTGCCGCTAGGAAGCATTTCGGCCGGGAATAGACTAAGACAATGTGAAAGGTGACACCCGTCTCGCTCGCGCCCTTCCGATCTAGTATATATTTGTCTTAACACTGTTTTCCATGGCATGCGTAGCTAATGATGGGATCGGTTTGAGGCAAGGTTTAATAACATGGGCTCATCCAACCCTCTCTTTTTGTCTTCTCCCTGGTTTTGTTTTTTATCTTTTTAGCTTGGATCAGTCTAATTAATCCTTAGTATTTTCCTCTTATGCTTTTTAAAATTTAACGCCGAGCATAAACCGATTGTAAGAATAAGGCACCCCCCCTTCCACAGCACAACGAGACGGAAGACATACGAGACAAACACCTGTGGTGCCATTTTCGCTGTCCTGTGTTTCCTCACTTGGCGAGCTCTTCTCGGTCCTGCACGTTGTCGGCCCGACGAGTTTGGTGACATCGTCACCCGGGCCCCCGGTCGCCCGCAATCTGGGGGAAGTCGAGCCCGGGGCGTTGGATCTTGCGGGGATGAGAACGCCCGAGATTCCTCGTTGATTGGACAGATCGAACACATCGACCTTTGGCGGCTTGTCGCGGGCGGAGAAACTCCGACAGCAGCGTCACAGGATTGGATGGAGGTGCTGCCTTGGACTAAAACGGACGACTTTCCGTACAAGACTGACCATGAAGGGCCGATTTCGCCGTGTTTATAGGATCTTGTTGTGAGCGATTCGGGACAGGGGACAATGGCATGATGTGTATTTAACGGGCACTTCCCATCAATTCCCTGAAGAAGAAGCGATCTACTATCCTCACGCTTTGTTGTCAAGGTCTCACAGTAAGATGCATTCGCTAAGAACCTTCGTCCTAAGCGGCCTGTTAGTGGTCCAAGGGGCGTGTGCCTCCGCATCGAAGGACTCGTCTCTTGACAAATATATCAAGACCGGTATTGTTACCCCCAAATCCTCAATTTTGGAGACGGAGTTCTCCAAAGGGCCCAACTGACCTCGATTCAAACCAGAGCGTGCGATCGCTTTGCAAGGCGTGCTTGACAACATCGGACCGAAAGGCAAGAAGGTGCCCGGAGCAGCTCGTGGTTTGGTCATTGCCAGCCCTTCGACAAATGACCCGGACTGTAAGTAGGATCAAGATGCAGGGGGAGGGTTCTTGTTTATGTTGCTAATCTGACAGACTTCTACACGTGGACACGCGATGCTGCCTTGACGTTCCGAACGATTATCGACGACTTCCTTTTCGGAAACAAGGCGCTGGAGTCCTACATTGAGGACTACATCTACTCTCAAGCCGTTCTCCAAACCGTCAGCAACCCATCCGGGGCGCTGCTCCCCCACGGGACGGGTTTGGGCGAGCCAAAATACACGGCCAATGGCACACGATATAACGGCAACTGGGGCCGCCCTCAACGAGACGGCCCTGCGCTCAGGGCGATTGCGTTGATTCAGTACAGCAAGTACCTCGTTGCTCACGGCAAGCATGACCGGGCCAAGAAAGTGATTTGGCCCATCATCAGCAATGACTTAGCCTACGTAGGCCAGTACTGGTAAGACTCAAGATACATACCTTCGCTGATTGTGGCTGCATCTCACCGTTCACCTCGCTCACACATTGTTGTAGGAACTCCACTGGCTACGACCTCTGGGAGGAGGTATCTGGGTCTAGTTTCTTCACCACTCACAACCAATACCGCGCTTTAGTCGAGGGTGCTAGTATCGCGGCGACTTTGGGAGTATCGTGCGCGGGATGCGGGGAAGCGCCTCAAGTCCTCTGTTTCCTGCAGTCGTACTGGAATGGCAAGTTCTACACCGGAAACCTGGTCGAGGGCGGCAATGGTCGGGGGGGCGTTGACGCCAACACTATCCTCAGTCCCATTGCCGTGTTTGACCCAGCAGCATCCTGCGACAGCCCGACTCTCCAGCCCTGCCATTCGCGCTCTCTCGCCAACTTCAAAGTTTTTGTCGACACTTTCCGCAATTCGACTTTGTATCCTATCAACGACGGGATCCGGGCCGGCCAAGGCATCGCGCTCGGGCGTTATCCGGAGGACATCTACTACGACGGAAATCCGTGGTACCTCATCACTGTCGGCGCGGCCGAGTTTTTGTACGATGTCGTTGCGTCGTGGACCAAGAGCCGCGTCATCACCATTGACGAAACCTCGCTCCCGTTCTTCAAAGAGCTCTACCCGCATGCTAAGAAGGGAAGACTGAGCCGCGGCGATCGCGCGTACGCCGAGCTCCGGGACCGTGTGAGGAGTTACGCTGATACCTTTGTGGCCGTTGCCCAAAAGTATACACCGGCCAATGGCATGCTCGCCGAGCAGTTTCTCAAGTCGTCCCCATTTACGCCGATCTCTGCGGCCAACCTCACTTGGTCTTTCGCCGCCTTCGTATCGATGACCCACCGTCGCGATGGCCACTTCCCGGAAAGCTGGATCCCGAGGTCCGGACCCAACCAGCCCGTTGTCCCCGGCAAATGCAAGCCTGGGAGCGCAGTCCAAAGCGTCTACGCGCCAGCGACGGCTGCAGGCGCTCCCAATATCACTATCCCGTGCACTTCGACCGTCCGGTTCCAGGTCGATGCCTTGACGTACTACGGCGAGAACGTGTATGTTACCGGCAGCGGCACGACACTGGGCGATTGGGATTTGGCCAACGCGTACCCACTGCTGAGCAGCAATTATACCGAGCAGCACCCTGTGTGGTGGGCTGATATACCGCTCGAGATGGCAGAGGGGAGTGGAGCGTCGACCGTGAGTTATAAGTATGCGCGGCAGCAGGACTGTGGGCAGGACTGGATCGTGGAGGAGGCAGAGAGGTCGGTGAACGTGCCGGCGTGCCGGACTGATGGGAGTGAGGAAGTCGTAGCGGAGACGAATGATACATATGTCGGGAAGGGCGGTTCGACGGGTGGTTGCTGAGGGCCGTTGAAGCTTGGTCGAGCGAGCTGTCGCTGGGGGTTGGAAGTGAGGTGGCAGTGCCGTGGTCGTAACCAGATAACATTCGACGAAATACATTGAGGAGCTTTGGCGCTTTGAACTGGTGGGAACATCCATCCAAGCAAGACCCACTTCTTGATGCGCTTATGCAGTAAAGCCTGAAACGGAAGCTTGTCGAATTTAACACTATGCATAACGTTCGTTACTATGTAGCTATCCGGTGTAAGTGGGTCGGCCCGCAGCCGTCAGAGCTTCAGGTCTCCAACGAAGCTCACCATTTCATGAGTGGTTCCCCCAAACAAAGAAGCAACGACGAGGCTTCGGATTCTGCTGATTTAGACAGCCACCCACCTTTTACTTTCCACCATGTGTTTTAGTTAGCAACGCATCTAGCTAAATACTATCAACACCTTCACCATGGTCTCAGTTTTTGGGGATGTCACTCCGTATCTGGTGGTGATTGTGACGGTGGCTACACTCGGCCCACTCCAATTTGGTTACCATTTGGTGAGACGCAATCAGACACCCCACCGAGCTTTCAGCGATTTCTTGTATCGCTCTCTGACTTCGATTTGACGTCCAGGCCGAACTTAACGCACCGCAAGATGTCCTGACATGCCAGACGAAGTCGGTGTCGGGAACCGAGAAACCTCCGACCGGCACCTCGGACTGTATTCCCATGACCCCGGCCTCCTTCGCAGCGATCTCGGCCATATTCACGGTGGGAGGGCTTCTTGGGGCACTCGGCGCTGGCCCACTTACATCCCGCCGCGGCCGTCGCATCACGATGCAGGCAACCGCGCTGTTCTATCTCGTCGGGTCCATAATTGAGACTTACGCCCACTCGGTCCCGGTTATGATTCTTGCCCGATTCTTAACTGGAATTGGCGCAGGGGCCAGTACGGTTGTCGTTCCGTTATACATCAGCGAGGTGGCGCCGCCGACTAAACGCGGCTTCTTCGGCGCCTTCACACAAATTAGCATCAATGTCGGCATCCTCTTTACGCAGACCCTGGGCTTCTTCATGAGCCACGACAGCGCATGGCGGTGGATTTTCGGCACCGGCGTTATCGTGGCCGCAGCTCAAGCTGTTGGGTTGTGGCTTGTTCCTGAGAGTCCATCCTGGACGGCGAACATACAGGGCAGCGTGGCACGGGCTCGCCGCGACTTGCAACGTATTCGAGGCCGTGATGGTGATATCGAAGAGGAAGTGGAGACCTGGGATGTTGACGGCGGTAAACCCCCAAGTGAACAAGAACGGCTGCTCAGTGCTGAGGACATCGAGCCAGCCAACCCAGACGCTAGTTTGCTCTCGCCCGCATCCCCCGGTTCGCGGGTCCCCAAAGAACACCTGGGATTTGTCCAAGTTGTTCGTGACCCCGAGTACCGACCCGCTATCATTGCCGTGGTGGGTATCATGTTTGCGCAGCAGCTCTGTGGCATCAACTCTATTATCATGTATTCGGTATCGCTGCTCAACGGCCTACTCCCCGTGAGCTCGGCGATCGTGACCATCATTATCTCAGTCATCAACCTTGCAACCACCATCGCGGCATCACCGCTCCCGGACCGGCTCGGCCGCAAGGCCTGCCTGCTTGGGTCCATTATCGGCCAAGGGACCAGCTCCTTGGTGCTTGCCCTGGCGATCAGGTTTGGCCTCAAAATTATCTCGGCTGTTGCAGTTCTTCTGTTTGTTGCCTCTTTCGCTCTTGGCCTCGGTCCCGTACCGTTCATCATGGCTTCGGAGCTTGTCGGACCCGAAGCCGTCGGAGCTACGCAGTCCTGGGCACTTGGGGCGAGCTACGTCGCTACCTTCCTCGTAGCCTATCTCTTTCCGATTATCAACCAATCGCTGAACAATGCGCTGGGCGGCGCGGGATGGGTGTACTTTATTTTTGCCGGCTTTGCGCTCGTTTGGGTGGCCTTTGTGTGGAAGAATGTACCTGAGACCAAGGGAAAGCGGGACGCCGATGAGGTTTGGGGGCGAACACGACGCACCGACTGATGATTTGGCTTGGAGGAACACTCATGTATCACATTTTTGGCCGAGTCCGCAAACTAGAACTCAGGTTCTTTGGAAAGCTTTCCTACTCCGAACCATTCGCTCCAACAGGCTGATTCCTGCCCTCACGCCGTCGACGACAAGAAGCTCGTTAGCCCTTTGCGTTCCGTACTTGTCGGCGGCCACGGATCGGATGATTTCTTCTAACCCTGCCATGCCAGCACAGCCCATGACCACACACTCTACGTCCCCCCTTTCCAGGAGCTGGGCGGTTGTCTCCCGTAGTTTTTGCCGCACGAGCTCTGGGTCGATGCCGCCGTGAAAGTCGCCCGCATTGAGCCCTGTCGAATACACTCCGGCAAATTTAGAGTTTAGAACTCCTGATTCGATGCCTAGAAAGTCCTTTACTCCCTGCGTTAGGTGTTCCTCCCAGAATTTTCCAGTCGTTACAATTCCCCATTTCTTGCCTGGGCGCAACAATGATAGACAGCCAAGTACGCTGGCCTCGAAGATGCCCGTCACGGCCAAATTGCCAAATTCACCTTGCTTGTCTGCTAAGAATCCGACTAAGGGGTGTACACTGAAACAGGCGACAAGCACCGCATCGTATTGCAGCAGAAGGTTGGTCTGTTCCAAATCTTTCTTCACGACTTCGACGCTTGCGAGTACGTCGTTGCCGTCGTTGATGCTAGCGGGGCTTTGTTTCGGCGCGGTGTAAGTATGAATTACGGTGGACTAGGGGGGGGGGTTAGTGGCGTTTGTGTTGGAAATAAATAAGACTGATTATCCATACCGGGAATAACTCCATCGCCCTGATCCCGCCATCTAGGCCATGTGTCATACTCTTGGAGGAGTTTGGGTTTAGGACCAAAATCTTGGTCGTTCGCCTGACAATATTGACCGACATGATGGCGCGGGCTAGGGAACGTGAAGACTTTTGTGTTTTGTTTACAACCTTTTGAACTTGGGAACATTCATTCCGGGACAACCTCAAGGGTGAGAACTGGGAAGCTTGAACCTGCCAATCCCTGCGGGGTATCACGTGGAGCCGACCCCCCCTGTCGACTCCAGCCACAGCGCTGACGCAGTGAGCAGCGGGAGCTTGCTAGAGGTTTATTGAGGTGTGCTGCCAGGCGCAACCCCACCATCAACGTCTCCCATCACCACCTGGGCACTGCGTCGGCATACTTCATCCCCAACTTGCGGTCGATGTCCAGCTGGCCCCCGCCGCTAATTCCCTGTGCACGTTCGATCGATAGCTCAAACTAAGGCTTCCGCTGCTGGAGTAACAATGGCAAACCCTCCTCCCATAGGTAAGACAGACTATCTGGTGGCTCATTTGGAGAGATCAACTGGGCTGCAACTACAAGCGAACACCATTAGCGTCGTGCTAACCTTTGTATTTGCATTTTTATTCAGTTCTCGATGGCGGTACCGGCTTCCTCAAGGTCGGCTATGCCGCCCAAAACTTCCCCGAGTTCCAATACCCGTCCATCGTCGGCCGACCGATCTTGCGTACCGAAGAGAAGGGCGGGAGCGATATGGTAATCAAGGACATTATGTGCGGCGATGAGGCAGCGGCCGCCCGCACCATGCTTCAAGTCAGCTACCCTATGGAAAACGGCATTGTCAAGAAATGGGACGATATGCAGCACCTCTGGGATTACACGTTCTACGAGAAGATGAAGGTCGACCCGCGCGGAAGGAAGATTCTACTCACTGAACCCCCTCTGAACCCTCTGAAGAACCGGGAGCAGATGTGCGAAGTCATGTTTGACCGGTACGAGTTTGGGGGAGTATACGTTGCCATTCAGGCCGTGTTGGCGCTCTATGCCCAAGGTACGGATCCTCAGTGGGCTCTTCCTTTGGTTGCACCTGTCCTCGATTAACCAAGTTGCCTGGCATAGGTTTGAGCTCCGGCGTTGTTGTCGACTCCGGTGACGGTGTGACGCATATCGTCCCCGTTTACGAATCCGTCGTTCTCAACCACCTTACCCGACGCCTCGACGTAGCCGGCCGCGACGTGACCCGCAACCTCATCGCCCTCCTCCTTCGTAGGGGATACGCATTGAACCGGACGGCCGATTTCGAGACGGTGCGCCAGATTAAGGAGAAGCTCTGTTACGTTTCCTATGACCTAGAGCTAGACAAGCGGTTAAGTGAGGACACGACGGTGCTGGTGGAGAGTTACACGCTGCCTGACGGCCGAGTCATTCGCGTCGGGTCGGAACGTTTCGAGGCCCCCGAGTGCTTGTTCCAGCCTCACCTTGTCGACTGCGACCAGCCGGGAATCGCTGAGTTCCTTTTCAACACCATCCAATCCGCTGACGTCGATGTTCGATCGTCTCTGTTCAAAGCTATTGTTTTGTCTGGAGGTAGCAGCATGTACCCGGGCCTGCCGTCGCGTCTGGAAAAGGAGCTCAAGCAATTGTGGCTCACGAGGGTACTAGGGGGCAACCCGGAGCGGTTGAACAAATTCAAGGTTAGGATAGAAGACCCGCCGCGGAGACGGCACATGGTCTTTTTGGGCGGTGCGGTCTTAGCCAATATCATGGCCGACAACGAGAGTATGTGGATTTCAAAGCAGGAATGGGAGGAACAAGGTCCCCGGGTTCTGGAAAAGCTCGGCCCTAGATAGGTAGGCATCGGGCATCTCCGGCGTTTGCGTGGGCTGGTGTGTGAAGGCCGAGCGTTTGCAGGTATATCTATCCATTCGTATCTCAAAAAGACGGGCCTCTTGACGGTTGCCGTTGCGGAGCCTTTGGGCATTTGTGCTTGTGCAGTGACGCTGCTCCCTTCCGTTTTCCAACTGGCTTGCTCCTTGTTGCAGGAATTACATAGTTACCGGAGGTGCCGGGATTTATTTGTTGTCCGAAGACCCCATCAGCGGGGAAAGTGGAGGAGCGGGAAAGTGCTTTGCCAGGCAATTATACGGGTGACGGGCGAGGTACAGTACATAGTAAGGTGAGTGAGGCAAGCGACCGGTCTTTATTCATTTTGAAGGTGCTTCGGCTCTTAACAATCTTGCGTAATGCTTGGCGCTTGGTGTTGATAGCGTCTGAGGTTCCTTGTCCGGGCGCTGCATGCTCCAGCCGCCAAGGAGCTGCAAGTCTCTCGTTTGTTCTCCACCCTGCGCAACCTTCCCAATGCCGTCTCATCCCTCTCATCACCGGCTTTGGAATCTCGCTGTCCCCGTGCCTACCAATGGTCTGCACGGTCCTTCTTTATTTTGGGCAGCAATGAACAGCATCCACGGCTGCCCCGGTCTTAGCTTTGCTCCGCGATCTGGTTGCGCCTCTCGCGATTCCTTCTCCGCACTCCGAGTTGCCGAGCTCCTCACTGTCGGCGAATTGCTGACTCGTCCCATTCGAGCGTCAATCCCGACCCATCTGAGTGGGCTCCAGTCATCCGGATTTCATCCACCCCCTTTGGGTTTTGTTCTCCGGGCTGTCTGCCCCTGGCGAGCCACTGCCCACCTCGCGGGAGGCAAATGAGCCTCACAAATCCACCATCAACTGCGACCGGCCCCGGGTCGGTCTCCGCTGCGCGAACCCAGACATTGAAGCGGAGCGTGCAGGCTGCGTTTGAAGGTAACATGATGAGTTTCCGTTTTCTAGTCTTTTAAACCCCCCCCTTTCTCTTAGTCTGTCTTGTTCTCGCAGCACCAACCTCCGTTGAAGGTGGTTCTCTCACGTTTCGTAAACTGTAACGGGGTGAGCAGCGGCTACCCGAGGAGCCCGAGCTTCTTGTTTGTTCCTCGAGTGCTTCCCTGGTCCCTGCACCGGCCCGGGCGACGTCTGGAGGAAATTTGGGTGCCTTTTCTTTCAAATACTGTTCCCTAGTGCGATCGAGATATCCCCAGGACGTCTTGATCTCACGGATCGTGATGGACAACCACACACGGCAGCAGCAAGCTTCGTTGTTTCCGCCGAGTCTCCAAAATGTCCAGTCCTACGGGCCCTTGTCCGCTCGGCTCGCCCAACCATTTGGCTCTTTAGCTACGGTGGATCAACTACACCATGCTTCGATGCCTTTCCCCATATTCCCTACCTTTGGTGGTGCTAGGCCAACCTCTGGGTCATCCGGGAGCCAGCTTAGATACGGGAACAGTGAGGCTGGAGATCAGCCAAGGATATGTTAGTCATCCGCGTCGACTTCAGCTCATCCGTCCTTTTGGTCCCTAGTTCTTATTTCATGAACCTTTACTTCTGCTTTTCATACACTTTTCTTTGAAGATGACTGACGTTTATTTTTAGACCCGGCGGACCGCGGGACCGGCTCCATGGGTTATCAAAGTAAGGTCCGAGTGACAGACAAGTACAAGGTGGTCGGTTTTATCAGTAGCGGAACCTATGGCCGCGTCTACAAGGCCTTGGGCCGCCATGGGCAGCCAGGCGAATTCGCCATTAAGAAGTTCAAGCCCGACAAGGAAGGGGAACAAGCGTCGTATACCGGAATCTCCCAGTCAGCGGTCCGAGAGATGGCTTTGTGCTCCGAACTGAACCACCCGAACGTGATCCGGCTGGTTGAGATTATCTTGGAAGACAAGTGTATCTTCATGGTTTTCGAGTACGCAGAGCACGACCTCCTCCAAATCATCCACCACCATACGCAACAGCCCCGCCACCCTATCCCGCCAACCACGATCAAAAGCATCATGTTCCAACTCCTGAACGGATGCCAGTACCTACACACCAACTGGGTGCTTCACCGTGACCTGAAACCGGCCAACATCATGGTTACGTCCTCTGGCGAGGTCAAGATTGGCGATCTGGGTCTGGCACGCCTTGCGTACAAACCCCTTCACAGTCTTTACAGTGGCGATAAAGTGGTGGTGACGATATGGTATCGCGCCCCAGAATTATTGCTCGGTAGCCGGCACTACACTCCAGCAGTCGATATGTGGGCTGTGGGGTGTATCTTTGCGGAATTGCTCTCCCTGAGGCCCATTTTTAAGGGCGAAGAAGCTAAGATGGACAGTAAGAAAACAGTACCTTTCCAACGAAACCAGATGCAGAAAATTGTCGACATCATGGGCCTGCCAACCAAAGAGAGATGGCCGCTCTTAACGAGCACCCCGGAGTACAGCCAGCTCCAAACTCTGCAGCCGCCCATCAGCCACGGCGGCCACCATGGGCATCACAACTACCAGGCCCAACGGCAGGCCATGAACGCCGGGGTTAGCCATCTGGAGAAATGGTACCATAACATCATCAACCAGCAGACAGGTGGATCTGGCCCCGGGTCCGGAACAAGTCCTCTCGCGAGTCTAGGGCCCGAAGGCTACAAACTCCTGGCGGGGCTTTTGGAGTACGACCCGGAGAAGAGGCTCACGGCCGCGGCGGCATTGCAGCATCCGTTTTTTAACACGGGGGATCCCGTCAGTGCCAACTGCTTTGAGGGGCTCAAGACGGAGTATCCACACCGCCGGGTCAGCCAGGACGACAACGATATTAGGACGAGCTCGTTGCCGGGGACGAAGAGAAGCGGCTTGCCGGATGATTCGCTGAGGCCGGTGAAGAGAATTAAGGGGGAATGACCTTTGGTTGAGGCTTGTTTCCCCACTCATCCTTGTGCCTTGATTTGGGAAGGTTGGGTGTCAATAAAATAAGAGCATCATGTTTGGCGTTGCAAATGCATACAAGGGGTGAGGGTTGGGGGAAGGGATACATGAGAGCATCGTTTAATCGGGATCTGGCGTTTGTTCACATATACACGTATACTCGGGTTCCAGCCCCCGATGAAGGATTCCCAAGGGGGTCCGGTAAACACTCAACGTAATTATTTTTTCAAGCCAGCACATTAGAAGTCGCGCATGGACTTGAACAGCGAGCGGGATATACCGGTGTAGACCATGTCCATTCCGTATCATTCTCCAAATCCGAAACGGTTCCAATCCATCCATTCATCCACCTTCCGGCCGTTCCATGCTCCCCACCTTCGCTTTCTGGGTATAGACAGTGAGTGTTCCTCCGGCTATGGTGACACAAGATCTGAAGACAAGAATGGGATTGAAACGTCCTTTCGCCCCCAGGATTAAGATACTATTTGGAAAGAAAGAAAAGAAGCGAAAAAGAAAAGACAAAGGCTCCGAGGTCGTAAAGTTGGACGTGACAAAACATACATAGAGAAGGCAGCGTAGAGGCGCTGAGAGGTATCTTGACATGGACAGACATGGCAGACAAGTTGTGGGTGGGAGGAGGTAGAAGTAACATGTCAGGATTACGGCGATTAAGTGGTTTGTCTGCCGGTTGCGTACAGGCCGCGGGGTTGGGATTCGAACGCGTATGGCGCCAATGTTCGGGGGCGGACCGTCGCCGGGGGTGGGGGGTGTGAAGTCCTCGTGGTTCGAGCAGGACTTGTTGGAGAGGTTGCTTCGTTTGCGGTGGGCGGTTGAAGAGGACCGTCTTTCGATGATGGGTTCGAATGCATCGAGGGAGACCAACAGGCGTAACTTATTTCCCGCCACCGCCGTACTTCGGTGTCTTCTTGATGTTGTCTGACAGCCAGCCAAAGCCTTCGGTCAGGCCCTCGCCTTCCGTGGCAATCGCCGGCTGGACGAACCAAGGCCGCTGGTCCCTGAGCCGCGAAAGCTCAAGCTTATCTGTAATTGCTTGAGGGTCCATGGCTAAAGTTTCGACAAGTCAGCAAAAAAACAATTTGGATTAGCCACTGAGAATGTAACATACCACCCTCGAGATCCTGCTTGTTCGCAAAGACAAGCAGCAGGCAATCGGACATTTCCAGGTCATTCAGAATACGGTGCAACTCCGTCTTGGCCTCCTCAATGCGGTTGTGATCGGACGAGTCGACAACGAAGACGAGACCTTGGGTGCCTATTTTACATGTACCATTAGTTCGCCGTTTCAATATCTAGATGACCACCGAAAACACCGCCCGCGTATGAACTCACCGCTGTAGTAATGCCTCCACAACGGGCGAATCTTGTCTTGGCCACCGACGTCCCACATGTTGAACCGAATGTTCTTGTATGTAAACGTCTCGACGTTGAACCCGACGGTTGGGATGGTGGTCATGGTCTGGTTGAGTTTGAGTTTGTAGAGAATGGTAGTCTTGCCAGCGGCATCGAGACCCAGCATCAGAATGCGCACTTCCTTGGACCCGAAGAGCTTGCCAAACAGGCTAGAAATGGATAGCGAGTTCCCCATCGTGGTTGTATTATTGGTGTTGCGGGCGAGGTTCTGTTGTGATGTTCTTCGGCGGTCCTGCGCAGCTGTCGGAGAGAACGTGGCGGTCCGCGATCAAAAGATTCGGTGAGGATCACGACAAGAAGAGCCAATGCCTTTGTTGGTCGTCGTTGGATATCAAATGCGTCGCTGGGGCTTGCGAGCAGATCGGTATGACGTGTGGGCGCGGCTGGTTGTGAATTTCTTAATGTCAACACAAGCGACGAGCAACAGGCGTCAGAGGCGGAAATGACACGGCAGTCTGGAGATTAATGCAATTGCATTCTCTCTGGGTCCTCATACCTTGTCGCGAAAGAGAGATGAGCGGCCAATGATAGGCGCCGAGTGGTTCGAAAGGGTGCTGAGATATGACAGCCCAAGGCCGGGAAATTTCTGGGTATGGCTGTTGTCTCGGGAGCGCCGTGATGCAGATCTGGACGATGGTGTTGTGAGCGCGGAGCCGCGTTTTCTCCCTGACGAAAACGGCTGCTGCGTGATTCGAAACCTTGCAACCCCAAGGGTGGTGGAACCGAGATTGATTCCCCCTGACTAGCTCACCAATCACTTGGCGTGCCTCAAGCCAAAGATCCACCTTTACGCGGAGCCCGTGCACGAAACCGAACAGGTGGAGTCGCTTGGAAACCTTCAGGGGAACTCACAAACCGTACGGTGAGCGAAAGGGTTAGGGTTGGACGTGATAAGTCAATCGGAAGGTCCTTTTCATGAATCACTTTTGCGTTCTATCGAGCTAGAGGATAGTGACACTGGACTTTTGAACGTCATCAAGACATTAAGTTAATTCCGATACTCGACGACGAACCGCCTGTCAACAAGTTGCAGCGTGACATTGTTTTCCTCTCCCTCAAACCGCAAGCTGACTCTGCTTGTGGCCGCATCCTTCCCCATTACCTCGGCCTTGTAAAACGTGGTACTGTCGGGATAGAGGGCCAAGACTGTCTTTCCCTTGTCGAGGTCAGGCAGCTCGGTGCCCGCTGCCGGTATCGGGATCATGCTGCTCGCACTGGTCCGGTATTCAACCCTCTGGTCTGGGGGCAAGTCGGGGTCGGCATCCTGTACCTTGTATCGCCGCGACTTGCCCTCACCAAGGACCTGTTGCACTTTACCCAGCATCCATTCAGTGCTTTCCGTCGTGGTTGTCGGCTTCGGTTTGAAGACGACATCTTGACCCTTGAAGAACGAGATCTTAGCCCGCTGAGCGGCGGTGGCGGCGAGTCCGGCGGATTCCGGGGGGACACTATCAGATTTCCCTGGCGTATCTCGATCCCCGCTGCGTGGTGGCACACTGTCACGGTTGGCTGAACGTTCGCTTCCCCCCGCGACACTTCCCAACTTTCTACCCGCTGGCGATGGCACAGGAGAGTCACCGGAGCCGTCAAACTCATACACAGACCCAGGATCACGCTCGCGGTCCCGATCTCGATCTCGATCCCTGTCCCGATCACGGTCTCTATCACGATCCCGGTCACGTTCGCGGTCTCTGTCACGTTCTCTGTCCCTATCTCGGTCCCGCTCCCGATCTTTCTCTCTTGCGCCCGCTCCCCGTGCAGATCCAGAACGCCCTGTTGCCGACAACAACCCGCCTGGCCTCTCCCGCCCAGATGAGCCGCTTGGTCCTCCGGCTTGCGCCTCGGTCTCCTCCCTTGCCTTCACCAACGCCTTCAAGACTGTGACTCGCTCGATGAGTGCGTCGATTTGTTGCTTCGAGATGTCGGAGCCCTTAACGCCGCTTCGCAGTAGGCTATCGAGTTTTTGCTCCTCTGCCGCAACATCAATGGTGTCCTTGTTTTTTGATATGTAGTTGTCCTGTGCCACAACGTCGCGAATTGAGTCGTTGCTGTTGTTGACGTCCTCGACCATGCCCCGGATATCGTCCTTGATCTGACTCCATAGATGGGCTTCTTCCCCCTGCGCGTTCCCGCTGTTGCGGTTCGGGCCGCGGGAATTGCGGTTGCGCGACATGTCGCTAGCGGTGTTATCGGTAGAACAGTTCCAGTGACCGTTGCCTATGTTTTCCTGAACTTGTTGCGCCTGGGTTTCGACCGGAACCGTCCTAGAGTTGTTCAATGCTGACTGAGCGTTATGGTCCCACCTCCACGCCGGAAGATTTCGTTTCTTGTCTTCTTTTAGCGTTCGCTTCCGGCGCCGGGTCGAAACGGAGGTTGACGCGCGACACGAGTCGTTTTTAGATGGGGAATAACCTTGGCGTCATCCCACTGACGAGTCTCGCGACGAGTCTCGCGGGTTAGGAGTAGTAGTTAACTAGAGATGGAACCGCTTAATCGGCATGGGGTGAATGATGGGCTGTTTTTGTCGGATTGGTGTTGCGGGGGGACTTGATTAAACAAGTCTGTGCGAAACAAATGCGTCGGAAGGACGGAGGGGAGCCTGCCTCATGAGCTGTTTTCCAACTCGCGGCGTAGTCGTAATAGTGTGCTGATAATTTGGGGAACGGTCAATTGAAATGATCACTCGTGTGAGGATATTACATATGTTAAAAACCGTCGATGGAAGCCACTGTTGATGCATCGCAATGACGTGACACCAAAAACGGCAGGACCGTGGGCGGTAATACTCCGCTTGCGGTCCTGCGCTCAGTTGCGGTACGATATCCGTACTAATACACGGTAATTACACTACTCCATCCCCCTTGTCAACACGATGCGCCCTACAAAGAGTGGGTCGACCTAGCTCCATGTCGACGCACCCCCGCCAAGCCCACCTCGCGGCTGGGTTTGTGACGTAAAATCGGGGGGTTTCAGCGCTCCTCAGCTCACAACGGGAGTTGCAACTTTTTTGGTTGAGCACCGACCGTCGACGCTACACTCTCTCACCGACCCCCCAGTATCCCGCAATTCCCCGTGCCACGCTCGGGGTGCCTACGCCTAATTATCGTAAAATCGAAAGTGTCGCAGCTCTTATCACCCGAACGATGCAAGTTCCCCTGATCCGGCTCCAATGCGGGGCCAACTCCTACGAGTGGGGGAAGAAGGGCAACTCGTCTGCCGTTGCCCGCTTTGCTGCTGCAACGCCATCTGCAGACTTTACGATACAGGACGATAAGCCGTACGCAGAGGCATGTTAGCCCACATCGATTATCAACTTCTCCTGAACAACTTTCAGGAGAGTCCCGACTGACAGCGGCGGCTCCAGTTGTGGATGGGCACCCACCCCTCCAACCCGTCCAAAGATGTGACCACCGGCCGCACCCTTCTCGAGCTTGTCCAAGATAACAGAGCTCTCCTTGCGCGCTCTATCGCCGTTCGCTACGACAACAAAGTCCCCTTCCTTTTCAAAGTGCTCTCCGTCAACAAGGCCCTTTCCATCCAAGCGCACCCGAACAAGAAGCTGGCTGAGCAACTTCACGCGAAAGACCCCAAGAACTATCCAGATGACAACCATAAGCCCGAGATGGCTATCGCCATCACCCCGTTTGAGGGTCTTTGTGGATTCCGTCCTCTCGGAGAGATCGCACACTTTCTCGATGCCGTTCCTGCGCTTCGCCAACTCGTTGGCGACGAAACCGCCAAGGAGTTTATCGAGCTAGTCGCAAGCACAAAGGACGATGAATCCAAGGAGGCGGTTGAGCGTAACAAGAAGTCATTGCAAAAAGTCTTTAGCGCGTTGATGTCTACCTCCGAGTCTGACATGTCTTCAGCGGCGGAAACGCTGGTCAAGTCCGCGGCGAGCGACGGGGCCGAGTTCGCTGGAGGGGGTGTTGCTTCAACGTCCGGGTCGACCCTGGGCGAGCTGGTAACTCGTCTTCACGGCCAGTTCGGCGCTGACTACGGCCTTTTTGTTCTTTTTTTGCTCAACTTTGTCACGTTGCAACCTGGAGAGGCTCTCTTCCTCCAAGCCGACGACATCCATGCGTACGTCAGCGGCGACATCATTGAATGCATGGCGAGTAGCGACAATGTGGTTCGGGCGGGATTCACTCCCAAGTTCAAGGATGTCGACACTCTTGTCAACATGTTGACGTACAATTACGCGCCCATCGACGAGCAGAAAATGGACCCTAGCGATTACCCGTACGCCACGCTCAACCGCGCGGGCTACAGCTCAGGATCCACTGTCACACTGTATGACCCTCCCATCGAGGAGTTCAGCGTGGTGCGCAGCAACCTTAGGGGTAACGCAGCTAAAGCGACGTTTGACCCGCTGGATGGTCCCAGTATCATCATCTGTACCGCTGGGCAAGGCAAGATCTCGGTCGGCCCGACCGTCCAGGAGATCAAGGAAGGCTACGTCTATTTCGTGGGTGCCACTGCGGAATGCGTGCTCGAATCTGTGGGATCGGGTGAAGACGATGAGTTCATTACTTTCAAGGCGTTTTGCGAGATTGATGAGCCGGGCGGCGGCGGCGCATCCCTCTAGCGTGTGTGTTACTACAGTGCCTTGACTTGGACTATTTTTCACGGTCTCATGCGGTTCCGAATTATTGGATAAATGGGAACAACGCAGGATATTTTTTCCATGCAATAGAATCCCTATCAATGCCCGCCACTAATGGATATCTGACTTCGTTGCTAGTTCTATGCTTGCCCGCTATGCCTTGCGCCGCATAATCGTGTCGTGCCGTGCCGTCTTGTCTTGCGCTGCGAGTGTGTTCATGTGCCTGTAGCAACTTGCCGGGAACGCGCCACCAGCCGTCCCCAGTTTTTCGGTTGTCCCTGCTCGTCTGACGTCCCGGATTCACACAGGGGCGTGGTGTTGGGTGGGTGCACGAGTTGGGACGATGAACGGTAGCCGTGTTGTTTGTGATGACCACCCGAGGATGACCAAATGTGCATTCAATACTCACATTATGTTGGTGTTTATCCTAGCGCTAGGGTTAGTTACGAAGTTTCCTTCTCTCTCTCTCTCTTTAATTGTTACTGCTCTCGTAGACTACGTTCTACCGTTAGTAAGGCCCATCCATGTCTCATCGTCATAATGTTACCTATCAATGATACCCTGATGTTGGCTCCTTGCACCCCTCACTTCACGTTTCTACATATGCTCATTTGCAGCCCTCATCGCACTTTCCTTAACAACCTTAACAATACCTATGGTTTCACAAGCCCGCCAAGGCAGGACCATTGGAATGGGTAATGATCCGGGCCGCCTTAGCACCTGCTATCTCTCGACGCCCACTATCGATGCCGCTCAGTCGTATCACGAATACGACGGTTGATCATTTGGATGTGGCGCACGCATGAACGACAGCCCCGACAATTCGCATCAACATTGGAACTCGAGCACCATGGTCTCACTCCCCACCGCCGCAGCGGGCGCCTTAGCCGGAACAGCCTACCTTAACGCACGCTTCTCCCTGGCTCACGACTGGCTCTTTTTTCGCATTATCGGCTCGACCCTACTTGACCTTGCCTGGGCCAAGCGCGTTGACAGGATCAACCTTTTCTACGTTTTGGAGAAGCACGCACGCAACGATTTGTTGGCCGGAAAACCCTTCGTTCTTTTTGAGGGCAAGGAGTACACCTACGCGGAAACGTACGACACGGTGCTGCGCTATGGGACATGGCTGCGGAAACGTCTCGGGGTCCGGGAACGGGACATTGTAGCTTTGAACTACCAGAACTCCGAGACCTTCGTGTTCTTGTGGTTTGCATTGTGGGCGATTGGTGCGAAGCCGGCGTTCATCAACTACAATTTGCAGGGCGCGGCCTTGACGCACTGTCTCCAGAAGTCTACAGCAATGCTGGTTCTTGTTGATTCCCTCCTCGAAAGCAGCCTCACGGCGGAGCTTCGAGAGGGATTATCCGACGTGAAGTTTGTGGTCTTTGACCCTGACGCCAAATCCGAGGCGGAGGCTCAAGTGCCGGTTCGGTATACGAACGAGGTCCGGACGGAGCCGGACCCGGCTAACATGGCCCTCTTGATCTATACCTCTGGTACCACGGGCATGCCGAAGCCTGCGATAGTGTCATGGAAGAAGATCTACGCCGGGGCAGCCCTCTCGACGAAGGGGACAAGCGCAGGGCAGAAAGACATCTTCTACACGGTAAGTTCACACACACTAGCTTTAGTCTTCTCAACCTCGACAAAAGCTGACGGACCATCTAGTGCATGCCCCTCTACCATAGCGCCGGTTCCTGCTTATCGGTCTGTAGCGCGCTGTCAGTGGGGGCTACAGCGGCCATCGGCCCGCGGTTTTCCACGAAAACGTTCTGGAAGGAAGTACGCGAGACAAAGTCTACGATTATCCAGTATGTCGGTGAGACGTGCCGGTATCTAACGGTGGCGCCCCCGGATATTGATCCAGCGACTGGGGAGAACCTTGACAAGAAGCATTGTGTGCGGGCAGCGATGGGGAATGGGCTGCGCCCTGACGTGTGGGACCAGTTCAAGGAGAGGTTTGGGATTGATGTGAGTTGCCAGCCCATCCCACACCGCCGATAAAAAAGAAGTGGTGCTAACTGTGTTAACTGTCTAGACCATCTTGGAGATATATGCCGCGACTGAAGCTGCCGCGGGACTTTGGAATGCCTCTCGGAACGCCTTTGGTAAAGCTGCTATCGGTCGGTTTGGGTTGTTGTCTAGCATTATCCTCGGCTTCCAAACAGCGATTGTGCTAGTTGACCGCGAATCCGAGCTCCCGTGGCGAGATCTCAGCACGGGGTTTTGTCAACGGGCTCATGCCGACCAACCGGGCGAGTTTATTGTCCGTTTACAGGCGAACGATATCAAGCGGGGGTATCAGGGGTACCATGGGAACCAAGCTGCAACGGACTCCAAGGTTATACGGGACGTGTTTAAGAAAGGAGACGCCTGGTATGTTGACCCAAGAACCCCCTTTTTTCTTTCTGCGGGGGACTAACACGAATTGCTTCAGGTTCCGTTCAGGGGACATTCTTCAGTGGGACGGTGAGGGGAGAGTGTATTTCAACGACCGGATTGGCGATACATTCCGCTGGAAAAGTGAGAATGTTTCCACGACCGAAGTGGCCCAGGTTCTCGGCCTGCATCCAGCCGTCCATGAAGCCAACGTCTACGGGGTGCAGCTCCCACATCATGATGGGCGGGCTGGATGCGTGGCGATCGTGCTGGGAGGTAACACCGCATTTGACGACCACGAGCTCGAGCAGGTCCTAGCGAGTGTAGCAGTGCATGCTCGACAGAGGTTACCTAAATATGCGGTACCGCTGTTCTTACGGATGGTCAAGGAGGTGGGGATGGAGACCACGGCGACGAACAAGCAGCAGAAGCATAGACTGAGGGAGCAGGGCGTTGATCCTGCCGAGGTGCAGGGGGATGCCTTGTTCTGGTTGAAGAATGAGACGTCGAGTTATGTACCGTTTACTCGGGCAGACTGGGGGAGACTGCAAGGAGGGTCTGTTAAGTTGTGAATATTTATGGGGACCAACAATTCCCAACCTGGTTGTTATCTGCTCTCCGTTGGGTATTGTCTGGGGTTCATACATGTGTGGGCACGGCAAGAAGCTCAGGGTTGGGTTAGCGGTGCGCATGAGCGTGGTGTACGTCAGCTTATCGACTTTTCTAATTTATAGTCAACCGCATTAATAGCTCATGAACTACTGATCTCAGCCAGTCAAGGAGTCGCGACGTTACCCGCATGCCTCTCTCGGGTTCACTCGAGACCCTGCGCTGATACGAACTCAATCGACAGAGCGACTGATGAAGGGACCGTCACAACGAAGCATACCAAAATAGATCGCAGGAGACACCCAATACAACGGGTTCGACCCGGAACATCCCCTACTCTAACCGGGCGGGAGCGGGTGTGGTAACTAACACCGGGTAACCTGGGCGGGCGGAAGTTGGTAGCGAAACGAAATGGGAGAGCGGGGAAAGGGGTATGATGGATGTGATATCTCATATTGTTACGAGGACGAGCCAATTGGGAACAGACCTTGTGTTTAAATTCTTAATCGAGGACGACAAGCTCGGCTTGTGAGCACTTAAAAGAAGAGGATAGCCAAAGAGAGCATTCTTAGTTCAATAGTTCGAGTCCGGGAGCCAGAACATTTCACGGCATGGTTCGTGACACGTTGTAAAGGGCGGGAAATGCTGGCCGGGCCCTTCCGGACGGACTAAATTCTGGATGGACGAGCGCTGTCAGGTTCGTCACTCGTGGATATTTATAGCCTGTTGTTGATTAAATTAAAGACGGCGTTCCGGGAAACTGGACAAGTCCTATTCACCCGCTAAATTGAATGGAACTCTCGCCAAGGGGTCGCTGCAACATAAATAGCCCTGGCTTATGGACGGCTCGCAAAGACCGGCTTTTATTGGTTTCCAAAAGGATCGAAGCTTAATCTAGAGTTCGACGGCGGATTCTAAAATCGGGTGATCCCAGGAACCAGGACAGCCGGTCCCCGGTTTTGAGGAAGCCCTTCATCCTTTTGGGGGGGACTCCCACATCGTGTTTACCTCTGCGAGGGGCTGCGAAGCCGAATCAAGATGCTCCGCGATAGATAAATCAATATACAATTTGACGCTAAAACGCGGATGCCAAGGTGACAGCTACTGCGGCCCTGATTAATCTGTTCGGGATGATGGATCTGGGGGACTTGGGAAAGTGACGAGAATGATGAATCACGGGGGATAAAAGACCATGAGTGTCCACGAGGATGATCGGGAATGAAGCGTGCGTGCAAACGATCTCTCATCCAGGTTTACGACAGGATTAACACTCTACTTCCCGCTACCGGCTATCTCGACTTGTTGATTGAGGTTACTTTTTCATTAACTCTTACATATTCATCACCCGACAAGATGCGTTCACACGTTGTGCTCCTGCTCGGCCTTGCCAGGTACGGCTTTTCATCAACATTTTCTTAGCTAATTACACCCCGTCATAACAACCACCCACACTACAAAACTAGCACAAGATGAAAGACTAGTTGCACATCACACTATACTGACCATAGCACAACAGCGCCGCCCTCGGCCAAGTTACCCTCCAGCCCTCCACCATCCGCACCGGCCGGCCGGGTCTCCCCACCATCACGGTGACAGCCACCGAAACCAAGACCCTCACCGAGACAGAGACGGAAACCCTCACCGAAACCGAAAGCTACACCACCGAAGTGACCACCACCGCCACGGCCACAGTTACCGAGACGGAACCCTGCACGCCCGTCAGCTGCCCGACGCTGACCCGCACCGCGACGGCCTGCGCGACCTGCCTGGTGCCGCAGTGCACCAAGACGGTGTCGGTCGAGCAGCCGAAGGGGTGTGCCACGCTGCCGACGGCTACGGTGTCGTTCCCGTGCAGCGACCCGAACTCGTGTGGGAAGATTGGGTGCACGACTGTGTATGCTATCAAGACGGCTAGCTAAGGGGATTTAGGGGGTAATGTGAGTTGGTGGTGCAGTTGGGTTGGTTGGGATGGTGTTTGTACATAGGAGATATCTTGTCAAATAAGAATTGTGAAGGAAGATTCCGGCCTTGGTTCGTTGACACTTACAGGAGCCGATGGCTATTGTTGCGCGGGCTTGACTTTGAATTGGCCTGGTACTTCATCTTGCTTTCGCATCATCTTCATCTCCCATCCAACTATATTAGTCCTTTGAGTCTGTTTCTTTATACTATCTTCAGTTGACCGGATACTCGAGACTTTTCCCTCATGTTTTACCACCATGTGCCGGAGTTCACCCCTAAACCCCTCACGATGTGGAGCGAGAAGTCACTAGGCGCTTCTAGCTTCGTTTCTGGTTAATAGTAACAGCCAGACTGCCGGTGCCCATCACATCTGTGGCTTTCTTGTCAGAGAGTAGACCTGGAGAAGACAAGGCCCATCAACATGTGGAAGTCCAATGCTCTACGGATGGAGGACCAGGGTATCGAAAAGGGGCCAGGGTTAGGGTATACTCAGGGGTAGGGAGATACGTGAGACTGTGGTCTCGATTGGAGCGTTCTATTACGTTGAGAATGTTATCTAGCTAATGCAGCGCTCTTTTGCATCCGCTCGGCTCCGTTTCTTCCTGTCTAAAACAACCTCAGCCGCTTCCGCTGTCTCAACTGCGTCCCGTTCATCATCGCCGTGTACTTCTTAGATGGCGTCTGCAGAATCTCAAATGCCCTTCTCACATGTCTCGGCTCGACCGGGTTTGCCAGTTTAGCCTCCTTGTCGCTTCCAACTTTCACCCGTCGAGTAGACTCCTGGTCCCGTTCTATGTCGTCCTCGTCCTCCCACTTCCTCTTCAACGTAAACAACCCCCCACCCCATCCCTTCTCCCAAGCCTTCTCCTTCCTTCTCACACGTTCTGCTCTCTCCACCTGACCCTCCTCCTTCTTAACCCCAATCGCCACCTCCGTCAACCTCTGCACCCACTCGGTAGTAAAAAACCCCAGCATTTCTCTCAAGTCGTCGTCCTTGACGCCCGCGACTGCGCCCAGGCCGGACCATGCCCGGAATCTGGCCGGTTTTCGGTGGCTGAAGGAGGCTGCACGGCAGTCGGACCAGTGAGCGTATTCAGCTCGGGTCATGGATTGGGTGTGCTGGTCGTTTTTGATGAGTTGGGAGAGGATAGCGGATTCGGGTCGGTGTCTATGTCCGGGTGTGTTCTCATAGGTTACGGGATCCCCGATGCTGGTGGTGGTGGTAGCATAATCGGTGTGTTCGAGTTCGAGGAGGGAGGAGATGTCTGAGACATGTCGGAACAGGGAGAGCGTAGACCACGGGAGAGGGGCCAGGTGTACTTTTGTATCACCCCCTGTTTTTGGTTTGGAAGTGCGAGTCAGCTGCTGCGGGTTGGAACTGTCCGACTGGTAATCCACAGTTTCGGTCTCCTCAGCGTCGTTTTCGGCTTCCTCCCCGTCCTGGTCCTTGTCATCGCCGCGGCTGTCACCGTCCTCGTCTTCTATCTGATCCTGGACGTCCTCCAAATCCAAATCGTCTGCTTCCGGCTCCTTGGCTCTCGCCCTGGCCTTGGCCCGGATGCGCTTCCACCGCATGTGGTTTTGTAGCCGGGCCAGCCGTGCCTTGTCGTGTCGTACTTGGAAGAAAATGTCGTTGGTTGTGATTCGGGCTTGGCCCCGTCGACGGGCGAGTTCGCTCGCTGTGGTTATCTTGGGGGTCTTAGAAGAAGTGAGACTGCATGTGGTATGAGGGAGTACATACCATGTGCTTGGTCTGGTACTGGACAATATTCTCGATGATGGTGGTCGTTTCGACCGAGGGTATACCCCGTTCTCCGGCCACAAACATCATCTGGGTAGTTAGCATCGCGGAACCTAAACTAAGAGTTAGTGTAAAGAAACGTTGACATACCTTTAGGATCTCCTTCCTGTATATCGGATCCTTCTTTGCCATTTTCGCGAAATGAGGAAACGGTCCACGGCGCTTACACCTCTACTTCGATAACGGTATGTGGGTTTGTTGGCCTCGGAGTCTCATTGCCAAAAGTAAAGCTCCGTAACTCGCCTCTAGGTTCTCCATGCTGATCAAAATCACCAACCCAGAACGTCTCATAATGCTATTGAAGGGCCCGAAGCACAATACAAAGGTTGCCATATTCGGACGAAGGGGCCGGTGACTCCCGTGGTCAAGTATTTCTTTGTTTGCCCAAAGGGCCGACCACCTGGTCGTTGTTGCTCGTGACCGTATTCAGAGTGTCATGGGAGGGATTATTATTGCGATGCATCACGTGTAATGGAGTGCTTCCATCTCAATGACATGATGTTCTGTTTTGCAATGTGTTTGTGGGGTTTGTGTTGTGCTTAGTGGCTGGCTTGGAGGTTGGCCGTCCAACAACAGCAGCTCCGACCTTTGCGTTTTACCAAACGACCGGCGACTTACCCGTTTCCTTTCAGTTCCAAGAATTCCATCTTCTTACAAATACAATAGCGCTGTCCGGACATCAACCGCCAGCTAAAATCTGATGTTCCCGCCTGGATGCTGTTTGCTCCCCAGCGCTTAACCAACACCCATGTGGCATTACCAGAACCAGCCCGGCCATTCGCAGGCCCTTCCTGGTAATACATTGCAATTCATGACCAAAAAGACAAAATGAAACCCCGAAACTATACCTCATGATGAGTCTCCCGGCCACCAACCGACGCAAACATGTACCCCGTGTCCATCGTGGCACGCTTAGACTGCCCCTGAATGCGCCAAAATGCGCATTGTAGCTGCGAAACAAAATGCGCAGTTGCGGAATTAAAACGGCACTTAGGCGTGGTGGCAGAGTGGTCTAATGCGCAAGACTAGAAATCTTGTTCCTTCGGGAGCGTCTGTTCGAATCAGGCCCACGTCGAGTTTTTATCTTTCATGTTTTTTCCCGGTCGTTTCTTTTTTATTGGACTAGAACGCCGCTCTTGGCATTTTTAGGATAATAGCAGGTAACTGCTGTTATTTCGTGTCATTATGCGGAGTTAACGTTGCCTCGGTTTTAAGGTAGTGAAACAAAAGAAAAGGGGTCGTGGATCGTGATGAAGGCTGGATGTGTGTGGACTCAAATCGAAGTGTGGGTTGCAGTAGGATCGTGCTCCCGCATTCAGTCAGACTGTCAGGGGCGAAAGGGGAAAAGGCGAATCACGGATGCAGTGTCATCATCGGGGGTTTGTTAACGTCACCTCAAGTCACTGGTGTCAAAATGCAGTTGGGAGTAGAAGTTATTTCCAAGTCATATCAATTGATGATGCTAAACAAGGCTTCGGCGAAGCTCCCTCGTAACTTTGAACAGAAACCCACACTATATCCGCCCCTCATTTCCTCCATAAATACAAGATGTGCCTTTCGTCATATTTACAAGTTGCGCGTTGCGCAAGTCATCGTCTCCAACACTCCAAGATGTGCCGATGCTATGCCCCCATGATGTTGCCCCGCTCATGTTCCCTCATCCAAGCTGTTTCGAGAGAGAAAAAAAAGATGAGCGGGCTTTATTAGCAAGAGGGTAGCGGTATTTGCCGGCGAGACGCTTAAGCGTCAGGGTTGCCGTTGAAGGCCAGGCGGTCAGTGGTGCCGCTGGGGAGGCCGGTAATGAGGCCGGACTGGCCGGTGGTCTTGATGTAGTTGCAGAGCTCAGCCGGGCTCTTCTGGCCGTCGAGGGCGAGCAGGTAGGCACCGAGACCGGTGATGTGCGGGGTGGCCATGGAGGTACCCGAGATGGTGTTGGTCTCACCGCCGATCCAGGTGGACAGGATGTCAGTGCCGGGGGCCTGGATGTCGACGACAGAGCCGTAGTTGGAGTAGCTGGCCTTGGAGTCGTCGCTCTCGGTGGCGCCGACGGTGCAGACGGACGCCTCGGAGGCCGGGGAGGAGCTGGAGGCGTTGGTGTCCTCGTTGCCGGCAGCGACGGCCAGGAACACGCCAGCGTCGACGAGGGCCGCGGCGGCCTGGTTGATGGAGCCGGAGTAGCTGCCGCCGAGCGACATGTTGGCGACGCTGCCGGCGGGGCAGTCCTGCTGCGAGGCGTTCTCGGCGACGTAGTTGATGCCGGCGATGACGCCCGAAGTGCTGCCGGAGCCGTCGGAGCCGAGCACCTTGACGGCGAACAGCTTGGTCTTCTTGGCCACACCGTAGCTCTTGGAGCCGATGGTGCCAGCAACGTGGGTGCCGTGGCCGTTGCCGTCAGTGTCGTCGCTGTCGGCGAAGTTGTTGGCCCAGGTAGCACGGCCCTCGAACTCCTGTAGGGGGTGTCAGTATATCACAAGACTGCATAATGAACCGAGGGATGAATATCCCACGAAGGGAGGAAGGTAACGTACAGGGTGGTCGACCTCGATACCGGTGTCGATCACGAAGGCGCAGGTGCCCTCACCAGCGGAGTCGTCGTAGGTGTAGGTGGTCGAGCCGGGCTGCTTGTTGGAGAGACGGGCAAGGCCCCACGGGGCGTTGTCCTGGCTGACAGCCGACTGGATGGTGAAGATGGCATCCTCCTCCACGTACTCAACCTGTGGTTGTTGTTAGTATGTCCCGGTGAGAAGTAAACATAAGGATAGAGCAGGGCATCACATACCTCAGGGAGCAGGCGGACGGCATCGAGGAGGTCGGCCTCGAGGTGGCCGGCGAAGCCCCGGAACTTGCCGCGGTAGACGTGGTCGGCCTTGATCTTGCTCAGGGCGCTGAGGGCGGCATCGAGGGCACCCTCGGCGGCGCTGTCGCGGAGCTTGATGACGTACTTGTTGGGGATGACCTGGCCAGCACGGGCGCTGATGATGGGAGCGCGCTTTTGGACGGGCTCGGCAGCGGGGGCCGCGAGGGCAGCGGGCACAAGGGCCAGGAGAGCAGCAGTGGTGAAATGCATCTTGGGCGACGAGCGAGGTGAAGACGAGAAGATGAGACCGAAGAGGAAGAGAGCGTGGAAAGCTTGGATGAGGTAGGCACGAGTTGACTGGTTGTTGGCGACCGTGGTGCTGAGAAGATCGAGGTTCTAGAGTCGAGGGAGAGCCTTCTATTTATCTCTGATCTCCAATCTGTGATCTCGCATCCAGAAAAGGTACCGACAAGAGCCTGTGTGTGGGTAGATGCGTGTGTGTGTGTGTAGGTGTGGGTGTTCCGCCCGCATACCAACACCTCTCTCACCTGCTCATTCGTTTGTCTCTCTGTCTCCGTATGCTCCCCCTCTCCCATTTCACCCCTCCCCCCTCTTTTCCTCGGACTACCTCTCCTCTGCTTCTCCTCCCAACATGATCCTTCGAAAGATGTGATGCATCAGTGGCCGACCTGCCGCTTTCGGGCTTTCGACAAATCGCAATGGCTGTTTCCCGCAGGTCTCCGGAAAGCCAAGCCTCGGGCCTGACGGTTCGCGGCAGACCGGCATGGGCATGGGCTGGCCAGCGTCGTGGGTCGGATGGCGGTTTGTTCGTGGCAGGTTGGACGGCTTGGCTGCTTGGACAGGTCGAGCGAGTTGGAGAGCCAACGAGAGCAAGCCGGCGCGGTCTTGGCAGCCCTTAATGGGAAATCCCAAAGGGGCTCTCATGGGGCATTCAGGGGTGGGGGAGAAGGCAAAACGGCAGGCCGAACGGGTCGACAGCAGATAGAGGAGGGCCCAGGAGGGGTACGGGGGCGGGCGAGCAGAGGGGGGCAGAAGATGCACACCTTCCCGGTTAAGTGTTTTCGGCCGGTGCTGGGGTTGGCCTGCGCTGGGCTTCCTGGACAGACGATGGGGGTGGGCGTGAGGTGGGCAGGCGAGCGGGTGTTCCCGTCCTTGTCCGGCACCTGTGATCAAGTTTGGCCTGCAAGTTTGACCTGCGGACATCCACCGAGAGAGAAGGCGGGCAGACAGACGAGCCAGGCTTGGCCAGGACAAGTCGCGTGCTTGACATCGCCTGCCGAAGCCGGTACCTGACCTGACATTCGAGGACTAGCCAACACCGCACGTCGGATGCGCCAAGAATTCGCAAAAGGACGCAGTCGACCCGTCGAGCGTGCGCACCTAACGGAACGGGCATAAATCGTAAAGCCGGCATCGTCTCCCACAGGCTCGCCGGCCTGAGAAGCGATATGTCAAGGGGCGCTTGGCTGTAGCCCTTCTACAATGCGGGCACACATCTGTTGGACATGGCCGGGGGGCGTTCAATTTCAGGGTGCCGGCCCGGCTGTGTGGTGTAACTGGGCTGCTTGGGTTTACCAAACGGGCGCTGCGGGGCTCGGGACTTCTCTTGAGCAACGGGGAGGGTGTGTTTGAGCAAGAGGAAAAGGGGAGTTGATACCGAGGCACGCGCCCGCAGGGGTGCTGAGGCTGTGTAGCTCCCGTCGGTATTGCTTGCACACCAAGAGTGGTCATGCTAGCCGTTCGATTTCGCTTCAGAAGAATTGCGTGTAAGTCAATGCTAATACCCGCCGATTGTTCGCAGGAATAACAACCCGGATGTGTTGCTTGCCTGCGTACATAGTAGCCTTGACGAGAATTCGGACGTTGGAGAAAGGTGTCTTGGCGGTTTCTTCTTGGCTCGGTGGAATGTTCGTCGCCCCCATGTGTCGCTTTGCCCAGTGCTTTTCTTCTAGAAGCCCGTCTAGCATTTCCCAGTCTCTCGTATCCCAAGGCTTGTCCAACGCTGAACACCGCTGCTGGTTCTTTTTCTGGAACCACGCGTGCACGACATAATTGCTCATCTCACGGCCCTGACGGCCCCAGGATGCTCTTTGGTCCAAAGCTTGATCTCGGCAACGGTCCAACAGGACGATAAGTTCATGCCCGCCGGCTGTGAAACATCAAATTCACGATTAACCAAGCGATGACCAGGTCAGAACAGCTGGTCTCCGTCATGCGACATTGCCAGGCAGACAAAGACAGCAAGAACGGCCCGGCATGAATGGCGCCATTGCCATTGGCCCCACGCTCGCCCACAACCACCCACTCAAGCCACTGCCACCCAGTACCACCCCACCAAACAGCCGCTAACGCCCACCCCCTGAATCTCCGATCGGCATCTGGGGAGCCCCCAGAGAGCCGCTTGCAGGGCGAGTGGGGGCCGCGGAAGTGGGGACCACGGAGAAGAACTGCCGATCGTTTCGGGGGATGGGCCAATGAAAACTGCCGTTGCCCCAGGCGGCTTCCTGGGAGGGTGTGAACCAGAACCAGGGCCGGCAGGTGGTATCCAACATGGGAGGAACGCCTTGGACGACGACAGGACTTCTTCCACTTTGCGTTGTCGATCGTCGCCGGTGTCCGCATTTGACTGCTTTCGCGCGCTGAAGAAGGCACATGATGCGATGTGAGGTCGCTCACGTTATCAACAGCTGCTCTACACGTGTAGGACTCGCGCGGTCAACAGGAGAGAGGCTCCTGCGGCTGACACTATCCTCAGCGGGCAGTTGACAGCTTCTCCCCAAGTCCGAGCAGAGAGGACTGTAACCTCGAGTTGCCATTGCTGTGAACGTTGCGAATCCTTTGCCAATGCTGCCAATGCTGCCAATGTTGCCAATGCCGCCACATCCGACCCAAGCCCAGTCAAGCGTTGACAAATCCAACCCTATCTTGCGTCCAGCCGTCCCCAAAACCTGGTTGTGAAGCTCGCATTGCAGATATGACATCGGACGGTCGTGAGTTGTGGCGGCGGTGGTGGTGGCGTTGGCCGTAAGTTGACCGGCTGTATTTGTGTGTTGGGAGCTTGGAATTTGTGAACTCGGTTTGGGGTAATTAATTTGCAAAAATGATTTCTCCCGTCTTTTTGCTCAAAAAGTTTGGAACCGAAAAATGCAAACCGTCGGCTGTCAATTCACAACGAATGGCAGGCGTCACGGGTCGGTTTCTGCAATGTCCATCACGACCGGCCGTACTTTTCACAGCCGGTTGTTCTTTCCCATTGCAGGCTGTTGCTAGGTTCCAGTGGACCAACAGCTCAAAACCCGCGCACCTTCTAGCTTAGCTGCATCCTCGTTTTCGCTTGTCACTCACAAATCACAAGAGACTGGACTCTTCGCTTGTGTTGACACTCGCCGAAGAGAACCTTGGAAGCCACGTTCCCACGGCAAAAGGGTCTTGTTCGTGGCGCTTCCGGCCGGCAAGGGGGTTTCAGATGTCGTGACCTTATCGAGTGTCCTTCCGGATCGAGTAACGGTCGACGGCCAGTTACAGGTTCAACATCAACACCCCGCTTCTCCCTCTCAGAATTGCTTCCCGCCCGAACGCAACATGCCACTCGCTAAAATCTCCGAAATTGATGATTTGGTACACAAAAACGAGAATGCGACAGGTGCGGCGATAGAAGTCGGTAAGTAAGGAGCATGATCAATACGGGCCTCTCGCTTGTCCATGCTCTCTCGACTTCTGTACGAAGCATCCTCAGACGATCTTCAGCAACCAGGCAAGCCAAGTTAATAACTTCCCCAATGCGCTGGCCGATTGCGTTGACATGCGCTTCCCTGCTGAGTGGGCCTGAGATCGAGCCCCCCAGCTGCCCGATCTAGCATCGCCTACCGAGGTCGCAGCCTCACAGGTTCAACCCAATGCGACTCTCGACGACTGCGTCCGCCATGTCATCTGTGAGTTCTCCTGCGACACAGGCCAACACACAATTGTCCTTGGAGAAGGTGCCATCCAAACTCTTTGAAACCCTACACTACCTTTCTGAACCTCCACTCTTCACTTGTCTGCGAAATAAATCTCGTTGCCTAAAATGGGCAACGAAATCGGCAACGATGAGCACGTTCAAGTAGCATCAGTTGCTACGTCCTCGTCGCGGGAGATCTCCAGCTTCCCTGTCGAACCACCCACTCCGATTGCAACAAAGAGGGGGAAGCAAAGATCGTCTCCTGTTGCATCTCCCATTGGACTCGCGAAACGGCTCGTCACCGAAGACTCTCTTCATCGAACTGGCACACAACAGACTCAACGTTCCAATTATCGTTGATGCCCGGAATACCACATCAGGTAACAGAAAAGTTCCGATCGCAAATATCCTCCGGGACAACCGAACTTCTTACCCAGCAACAAAACAAGCACCGCATTTGCTCTGAGATAAGTCCGAGCGAAGTCGGACCGACCGGAGACCAGAATCCGGCACTCGGTCCGAAATAAAGCGACACGAACGGTACTGTGCCGATCGTCCCCTTTGCGAAGTCGGAACGTGGCACCCAGCAGTTTCGCGCAGAGTGTTTTACATAACTTTATAGTGCGGATCCCGTGGTTGCCGAGGTCTCCGATCCATTCTAGGTACATCCCGAACCCAAGTCTTGGTTCAACTCCAAAATGCAAGAACAAAAAGCTTCCCCGCCAAATGCTGTCCTCGTGTAGAAATCTCTAGCCGGCGTCCGAGCACACACGATGCGGTGTGGAAACAAGGATCCCGTTCAAGCAACTCCAGCCCCATCCTCCCCTTTCCCCTATTTCCTTTCTCTTGGCACCACAACTACATACCAACAAACCCTCCCGCCTTCCACTCTCGATGAGATACCGCCAGCCAGAAAAGGGTGTTTCCCCCTTAGTCCTTTTTTAGCGAACACGACATCCCACAGTTTCCCTGGTAGGTGATTCCCATACTAGCCATGTGGTATCAAGTTCCCGTTTGGGCAAGCGGTAAATTCCCCGCGGCCGCGGCAGGGTTTTGAAACAGATACCTTTTCGGGAGGAGAATTAAGGTCGTTTCCCTCCTCGGATCGCCGTCGTCATCGGAAGGCGGGGCTGGGACTGCAACCGGGACCGGGACTGGGACTGGTGGGTTTAGGCTCGGGTTTGGGTTTGAGGCTGGGGCTAGACGACGACCAGAGAAGGAGGTCGTATTTTTAGAAGGAGGCGGTGACTCGTCTTGGGCAACGGCGACGGACTTGGGGATCGTCGTCATCGGCGTCTTGCTAGTGGTCCTGGTGGTGGTGGTGGTGGTCGTGATGTCGGAAACTGGCGGCTTATTCCAAGTGTTTTTGTGTGAGTGGGATTTGGCTTCCGCGACGAGGACGCGGGCTTTTGTCCAGACTTTGGCGCCATTTCCGATGGAGGGTTGGATGACTGTGATGATGGTTCCATTGTCATACTGTGATCCGAGGGAGGGGGAACTAGGTGCCATGGTGGTGGTGACCTCCCGTTCCATAGCCGACGTCGACCACGCTTGATACAATTCCATGATCTCGCTGGCGGATTGGAACGGGGTCCTTCCAAGTTCAGCAAGACCAGTTATTTTGGGGGCGTCTCGGCGTGACCACAGCTGGCACGAGAAACGCAAAGCGGCGTCGATTTCTTGTACGAGAAGGTGTTCCAGCCTTTCGATTCCCGCAGGGTCTTGATCTCGAAGAAGGAACCGGGCGGGACTCCTGAGGAACTTGTCTTTTAATCGGCGAGCGTGACGAAATCTTGCCTCCGCGAAAGGGGGGGTGGGTTCTGAGATGTTGTTAGAGTTTATGTCGGCTCCGATTCCACACTCGCATAATGACTTTACAAGTGACGCCTGCCATGCTTGAGGGACGTTATGGCCGTTTGCTTGGACAAAGTTAGATTATGATATGAGCGGTACTTGATATTATCCAGTAGAAAAAAAGGGGAAAAGAAAACAAGATGAAGTAGGCTGAGGTAAGTATCGGATATCCAAGCGAACATACTTTGAGATAACACCTTGGCCAAGCCCTCCATTGTTTGTCTCGAAGGCAGGTTGTGAGTTATTGCTGGTCCAGTTGTTAAGTTGAGTGGCTGTACCGATGTGATCAGCCGTGGAAAGTTGTGTGTATCTTGCTGGCCATGTTGTGGTCGTTCAGTTGGCGCGAGCAGTGGCATCAACCCAGGGGATGCGGCATGGCGAGGCGGAGCTATCCCAGAATTCCAGAGGGCGAGGTCCATTCGAAATCCGACTGGCGACATCGAGTTAGGGCCTAGAACACTTGGGCTCTCTAACTCATTGGGGTTGGTAGATATGGCATCGAACATCCAAAACGGGGACGCAAAGGCTTCGATAGTAATGAAATGGGCAAGCATCCCGTGAAGCAGGACATGAGTTGTTTGAAAATCGTTGCTCTTAGTCGAACCCAAAAGTCCTTCAGGTAGCTCACCTTGAGGCGTGAGTTGAACAAAGTGCTTGACGCTCTCTGAAAGTTCCCGAAGTTGTAAAGGATGGAGGCCGTTTTGAACTCGTTTATTTTCGGGGTGGGCAAACTCCTCTACCCACGAGGTCCAGCTGGCCCCTTTGGCCACGAACCACGAAATGATAGATTTGTCGTTCGGATCTGGAACCCCACTGTCTGCTCCTTGAGCCAACCCATTCTCTTTCAGTTGAGTTATCTTGGACTCAAGTTGTTCAACCCGAGTTGCGAACCCTTGTTCCTTGGTCGACAGATACTCTTTCCATTGCTTTTTCCGGCTATTATGGTATCTCTGAGCCCACGACAATTTGCGGGAAAGTTCTTGATTTTCGTTGAGCAACTCGGTTTCGTTCCGTTGTAGCGCGGCGATCCGCTGGTGCAGGCTGCGGTTTTCTTTGGCGAGCTCTCCCATGGGACTCGAAGGACTCAGTGATAGAATAAATTCGTCGATCTTGCTGCTGAGTTCGACCTCGAACATGGCCGGATTGAGGCCTCTGCGTCGTGAGCTGTTCGGTCTGTTTCCTGAGGGCAATCTGGCAGATGTCGATGCGGCCTTCCGAAGGGACCGGCTCGGTTCACCACTGTTTGTTTTCGATGTCGTTTGATGTGAAGTTGATCGAGAGATGAGAGGCACGTGGGAACTTGTGCTTATTGCTTGTGTAGGTCTCCCGGCATCCCCGGTTTTGGTGGGAGTAAGGGAGCCCATGCTAGAGCTAATTACTTGACCTGAAGTAGGGGTATGTAAGCAATATGCGTCTGGGGCCTAATACTGGAGTGATGGCTTGAGTCAAACTCAATTTGCGGATGAGTTTCGACATCAAGACCAAAAAGTGAATTCCAAGTTCGAAAAGAAGGTCGTCACCCTTGCTATTAATTAGCCCGGGATAAAAATCAAATAGGGATAATTAATCAAGGGATCAATGTGCGATTTCGGGTGGCTCAGCACCCATTATTACTGACGTCAAGAAGGAACTAGCAACATCAAGTGGTGCATATACCACACCTCGAATTTGTTTCACCAACCTTGGTTTCGTTGCCAACCCCTTACACCCCTTATAGACTATATCATAGCCGATATAATGACAGATACGGGAACTTCTGAGGCGGAGTAACGACACTATCTGTGGCACCAGCTCCAAGATAGAGCGCTTGAAGTCGCCTTATCCCCCGATTTGGGTGTAACCGAAGCGAGACGTCTGCCGCAGTTGGCGCCAGGAACTGCTCAACCGTTTTACGATCCATCCATGCAGGTCGGATCGAGGTCATACCGGCTTCGGCTACGCGGGTAAGGCTAGACGGAAATAGAAATCCTACGTCGCTACGCGTTTTGGTGTCGCAAGTTGGGTGCAGTCGAAGCGCGGACGGCGCTTACAGTCAGGTCTTGGGGAGAGGAGCCAATGAGGCTTAAGATAATTTGTTGACTTTGAACCAAATGTTTCAACCCCGGGCCGACCTGTCGGGCCGCACTTGAAACCACGAGGAACCCCGCGTCTTGGCTTCCAGGTACACCCATCCTTCCAGACATCCATCGGAGAACGTGGCAGCCCAGACGGTCCTCAAGGTTCAGAGACATGGCGCGCCTCTTTCAGCATGAGCGGGCTCGGCGGGGTCATCGAGCCGGCGTCAATGGCGTGTCCATGTAAACAGAGAAAATATTTTTGCAAGCCGACAGTAGCCGCCGAGACGAGACCTTTAAGGTAACCCTAACCCTTTTCCCGCCATGAGACAAGTTTCAACGGTTAAACTTCGATAACCATTGAAAACCTACTCGTATTTTGTTCGGGTTGATGAGAGCTCTTAGACTTCGGAGGCTTATCCAACTGGTCTAACTAAAAGCCTTTAGACCATATCACTCGAATCTCCTTAACTTCGTTCTCCCTCTTCCCTGCCGCGGAAGCCAGATGCGGAAAGTGGGGTATGTTAACAAATCCGTTATCGAGGATTCGACAGGCAACGGCCGGGCAGGCGCGCCTTTGCTGATGGACCTCCCAGAATAAGAATTGGTGTGTGCCCCTCCACGCATTGCCTACCAGTTCCCAATGCCCCGCACTTCGTTCTTCCTCACACCCGCCTCAGCCTCTCCAAGTCACTTGCTTCATTGCTTGTCGAGGCGATCTGTTTGTTCTTTCAACCACGTTCCCCGCCATAACACCACCCGTGTCCGGTTTGCGTCACCAGCCCTTCTACCAGCGTCGCCAACTCCTTTCCGGCGGACCCGCGCCCAGCTTTGCCCAACAGCCGCAAGCTCCCGTTCATATCTTACCGAGGCTACACGAGCCCACCAAGCCCGAAAAATGGCTCCTCAACTCGACGGCTACTTCCAGAAGGTCGACGCCCTGTCCGATGCCTTCATCGAGCGCCTGCGCGAGGCCGTTGCCATCCCGTCCATCTCATCCGAGGCTGCCCGCCGTCCCGACGTTGTGCGCATGGGCAAATGGCTTGGCGATGAGTTGACCAAGCTCGGCGCCTCGGTTGAGCTGCGTCCGCTAGGCAAACAGGAGGGCACCGACCTCGACCTGCCTCCTGTTGTACTGGCTCGCTACGGCAACGACAAGAACAAGCGGACTATCCTTGTCTATGGCCACTACGATGTGCAACCGGCCGAGAAGAGCGACGGCTGGGACACAGAGCCGTTTGAGCTCAGCGTCAAGGAGGATGGGCGCATGTGCGGGCGTGGCTCGACCGACGATAAGGGGCCCGTCTTGGGCTGGCTGAATGCCATTGAGGCGCACAAGGCCGCTGGCATCGAGTTCCCCGTTAACCTTCTCATGTGCTTTGAGGGCATGGAGGAGTACGGGTCTGACGGCCTGGACGACTTGATCAACGCCGAGGGCAAGAAGTACTTTGCCGACGCCGATGCCGTCTGCATCAGCGACAACTATTGGCTCGGTACCGAGAAGCCGTGCCTGACTTACGGTCTGCGTGGGTGCAACTACTACAGCATCGAAGTTTCGGGCCCTGGTGCGGACCTGCATAGTGGTGTGTTTGGTGGCACCGCGCAAGAGCCCATGACGGACCTGGTGCGTGTCATGGGGTCTCTGGTGGACACTGACGGCAAGATCTTGATCCCGGGCATCATCGAGCAGGTAGCGCCGGTGACGAGCGATGAGCATGGCCTGTATGACGGCATCGCATTCACGATGGAGACGTTGCATGATTCGCTCGGCAGCAAGACAACGATCTTTGAGGACAAGAAGTCCACCCTCATGGCCCGGTGGCGGTACCCATCCCTCTCACTCCACGGCATCGAAGGTGCCTTCTCAGCCCCTGGCGCGAAGACAGTCATCCCTGCCAAGGTCATTGGCAAGTTTTCGATCCGGACCGTGCCCAACATGGAGATTGAGAAGACGAACGAGGTGGTGTGCAAGTATGTCGAGGATGTGTTCAAGAAGCTTGGGTCCAAGAACAGCCTCAAGGTGTACCCTCAGCACTGCGGCAAGTGGTGGGTGGCCAGCCCCAACCACTGGAACTTCTCGGCAGCGGCCAAGGCGACGGAGCGTGTCTGGGGCGTCAAGCCGGACTATACCCGCGAGGGTGGCAGCATTCCCGTCACGTTGACGTTTGAGCAGGCGACGGGCAAGAATGTGTTGCTCCTGCCGATGGGCAGCTCAAACGACGGCGCTCACTCGATCAACGAGAAGTTGGATAAGCGGAACTACATTGAGGGTATTAAGCTTCTGGGCGCGTATCTGCACTATGTGGCCGAGGAGCCGATCAACTAGGTTGGTCCTCTCGTGGGGGTGAATGGGTAGGATTGTTGTTCCATGAACGGGGCATTAGACAATATCATGCCATGTCAAGGGACATGTATTAAGACCTGAATATCACCAATTCTGCATGCCAAAACTTGTTTAAAGCCAGATTCTGGACCCGTCCTTCGAAAAAAGATTATTAATGCGGGAAATGCGAAGGCACTCCAAAACGAAACCACAATCGCCCCTGTCCCTCTGGTCCCTCTCATTTCCCAGTCTGGCGCTATCCATAGGGTTTCAAGTCTCTCGAGCTCCACCACCGGCCTTATTTTGTCACCTCCACCATGTAAGGTAGTACGGCATTTCCCCCATTACTAACATCAAGCCCCAAAATTAAGTGCTCCTAGGAAGGTACGCACGCCGAATACGCCTAGATCAACGCACTGGCATCATGGCGCCAGCTCTTCAGGCCTCCGGCCCTCATCTGCCGGCGCCTGGCAACCACACTCGCGTCCCACACACCAGCGAACATGTCGTCACATTCGTCCTCGTCCTCCAAGTCGAACACGACCAACCCTTCATCCCCGCCTTCCTCTTCCCCCCTCTCTCTCGGTCGCCAGTCCCCTCCTCTTTCCCCGAACACATCATCGTCGTCGTCGTCGTCATCATGAAAACTTCCATGAAGCCGATCACCCCTTTCCCCCTCTAACTCCAAATCCTCCCAGCCCTTAACCTGCACCACCCGTTTCGTCTCCAGAATGTACTTGCCGATTTTATACCGCTGCGCCGGTTCCCACGCGTCGATATACTTCCACCCGATATTGGCGCGGCACACGGCACAGGTGACGTCCGCTACGGTGTGGGGGCCGGTGATGAGCTGGCGCTTCTCGGCGGGTCCGAGGCGGGTGTTGATCAGGTCGCGCGGGGCGTTGGGGTCCTTATCAGGGCCGTCTTCGCCGTTGTTGCCGGTGTCTTCATCTTCTTCATCTTTTTCGTCCTCGAGATCAGTTTTGTCGTTGTCGTCATCGTCGTCGTCTGTTTGTAAGCAGGAGCGCTTTCCGTGGCGCTTGGGACGTGTCGCGGGGATGGTCGGGCAGGTTGGCGTTGGGAGAATGGCTGGGGGCGCTACGAGGTAGGCGCGGCCGTAGCGGCCCTGGAAGCATTTGCTGATGATCTGGGCGTGGAAGGCGACATCGGTGGCACACCCTCGGCAGCGGAGAGTGTCGTGGCGGATGTGAGAAAGACGACGGCTTCCACTTCGGGGGTGATCTGGCGCGGTAGATAAAGAAGGGGTATCAGGCGCTGAGGAGACGGGTGACGTTGGAGAGGCGGAAAGGGACGGGACAGTGTCGCTTGGACTTGTGCCTGAGCTTGTGCAGGATGAGGGCCCATCCTGCGGCAAATCGGGGTTCGCGTTCGAGCGGCGTCGGCGGGTGAAGGGAATGCGCAACGATGGGAGAAGGTATAGGGGGAAAGTTGGTTTCGGTACGGGCGCGGGCGTGGGCGCTGGCGACGTTGTCGTTCTCGCTCTTCGAAGGGTTACAGGTATTATGGCGTCCATATTGGAACGCAAAGTGTGTGAGAGTTTAAAGACTTAATTAAAGCAATGCAGAATGCTTCTCTCTATAGGTTGAGCTCAATTTACTTCCTGTTGTTATTTTGCTAGGTATTCGAAATATGGTGATATCATCAACGGTAGTGAAGGTTGATGGGAGCAGCTGCTCTTAAGTTGGGTCGTCGGCATCAGGAGCCCGACAAGACGAAGTGCATGATATGTCTAGAATAAAGCTGAAAGATTGGCCAAACGGCCGCATACATGAAACCTTTTGTTCAACAAACATTCGCCGCAAAGGTCTGAGAACATGTTGACGCAATGACATGATTTGATAGCAGCTTGACCACATGACACTCCCCGCATTGCGGCATTGTCCGGGCCGCGATGTCGCTCTTGCAGTCAAGGGAGAGCTAACCTCCAACGATGCGGGGCCATCCCTGCTGGAGCTGGTGATGTCCGAGAACCAGGGCCGACCCTAACCCTTAAACGACACGCATCGTAGGCTTACATACTATGTACGGGTAGTAACGTTAGCACTCCGTATTGGGGGGATATGAAAGTGAGTCGCTTTATGGTGTGTTTTGCAAATGTGTCAATAGACGGGCGGGAATGTAAGAATGTAAGGCCTTGTGCGGGACGTGGTTGTTGCTTGAGGTGTCGAATTACTTTGTAGTGCAAGTTGTTTCCGCCCTTCGATGACTAGGTAAACGAGAGGGAGAGACGAATATTTGAGATCGGGATTATATTCTTGTTTGTCCTGTAGGATTGTTGTAGGAGGAAGCTGTGCTTATGTAGAAGCGCAACCGCCAAACCTGGCAATGCGTTACCAAGTAGGTCTTCAGTGACCCAGTCGATCTTTCGAGCTGGGGGATGCACGGGGTGTTGTGCCGACAATCAGGTTGGCCAACTCCCCGCGAAGGTGTCCCTAAACGGAAACTTGGAGAAAGCACGCTGCGCCACCTCTGAAACAGGACGTGAAAGTGCTTCTCAGCTCTTCGTTGCACGACACCAACGTTAGATTAGGTTTGGTTTCCTTGCATATAAATGCCGTTAGCCCCACGAGTTATCCCAAACAAGGTGTTTCGAAGCAGCGGTTCATACGAAGTGGACATATTTCCACTATGGACCGACCGCGCGACTTGGTGCGGCGCGACTCCGACGGCCAGACTTTCATTATCCCAGCTTCACAGCTTGCTGGGCCCGATGATCCGACGCCATGGCCGCGACAGTTCACACTCATTGCGCGGAGCGTTATGGCGATAATGGAACTGGTCACGATTGGTTATTTGGGATACTATACACATATTATGCGGAATCACGGTCGGGATGCGAGACCTGGGCTCGGGTTCGTTGGGGTAGGTCCCCATATCAAAACGACTGGGCGTGTTCGCGGGCACGGAAGCATCTAACGCGCCACAATAGGTCATATTGGCCCTGATCAATGATGTCCTAGTCACCTACGTTGCGACTGTCCAACGGTATACGGCGCAAAGAAACTGTTACGCCACCATGATAGATATCCTGTCTGCGTCACTCGCTTGTGGCGGGGCCGCTATTGTTGGCTGGGTGGTGTCGGTCCCGTCGGATCCGTGGTTTGAACAGCATAACACGGCGGGGAACTTGCTCATGGGTGTGTAGTAGGTTCTTCCCTCGCTGGCCTGGGTAGGCTTGGAGTTGAATAACAATCCGCTGACAACGCGACTCACGCGATTTGTAGTGGCGCCCACTTCATGGCTGTTTTCGGTGGTTTGATCGTGTGCTGCGGTTGTTGCGCCAGGGGCTCCGGCGAGGGTGAGAAGTCAAATGACGTTGAATTGGGGACGGCAAACCCGGCGTGGTCGGGCGCAGCGGGCGCTCCAGATACGGGTGGTGCTGAAACGGAGCCGCTTCACGCCGGGCCGAGTGCGCCAGGGGTGTCCTATTCTTCGGAGGATTGGCAGAACGAGACGAAAAAAAAGAGGCAGAGCGTGGCGAGCGCGGACAAAGTCTTCCACATTGATGCGCCGAGGGAGATATCCGGGGCGAGTAGACCGAGCAACTAGAACAAAGGCTGGATCTCCTTAGATAAGTAGCTGGTTGTATGTACGGATACACTAGTTAACTAAGTGACGAGGTGACTAGCAGTGGTGTGGTGGCTTGTTGGAGGTCTTTCAGGTTTGACTTGACACCGGCGCGCTCCCTCTTGTTTGATCACCACAAGATCCACTGCCCATGGCCTGGAGCCAGTGGGTCTCCCGTGCCGATGTTCCGCCAAGCGTTTGGGCCGTGCGCCGAATGCGGTGGTTGGCTCAAGATGATTCGCGGCCCCACTTCTGTCTACACGTGATGGGCCATCAAATGCCAAGAACCTTGCACTTTGCCTCTGCTGGCCCGCTCGATTTCCCTCACCGTTTTTGTCAGCCCAACCCATAAAGCCCGAGCCGTTGCCACCGCCAACAACATTTTCCTGTCAGATCTCCAACATCCAACAACCGACCGGTTAATTGATAATCATCGCTGCCGACCCTCATCATAGAACCTATTTCGCCACGAAAGTCTCCCCGACCCCGAAACCCCTTCGCTTTTTCCAAACACCAACACCCTGGCATCCCGTAGCAATGGCGCCCATGAAATCACCGAAACAAAACCATAGTAGTAGTAATTATGGCGAGGGCATTGTCCGCCAGGCCAATATCCTCGCCAGCTGCTATGTTGTGGACTCGTCCACGGCCTCGTTGAAGGGCCTCCACTACTGCACTACGGGGCTCGCAGGGGCCGAGTGGTATTCCTGAGGTCCCTTCGACGGGACTTCCATCGCCGCCATCAAGCCCCCCCCTCGCGGCACTCACGACGACCAACCAGCTCGCGCTGACCCCCAAGGCGAGGTCATCATCCACGCGCGGACACAGCGTTGGTCGTCGTAGCTCGGCTGCTGCTGCTGCTGCTCATGACAGCAGCGCCTGGCATCACCGCCGAGGGGGGGCAACACTGCGCATCAGGGAAGAATGTGAGAGGTTCTTTTGCGAGACGTTGCGCGCCATGCTTCTGGGTGAGAGGAACGCGGCGCTGCACGGCTCGGGCCTGGCCAGTGTTTACAACAACAGCAACAACCATGACAACATCACCGACAACAACACCAGCTACATGAGCCACCACGGCCAGCTGACGCCGCCGGACGAGTTCCCCATCGCGGATGAAACTGCCATGGGACGTCGCGGCTTTGGCGCCCGTGGTGGCGTGCTCGGCTGGTTGGAAATCTGGGACTATGCCGGCGGCTCAAGCTTCCGCGGCTTCGTCGCCGAGGATACTAGCCGTGAGACCAAATCGTTGTTTGTCTTTTTTGATGCTCACTCCATCACCCGCGATCTGAAGCAAGCGTACGTATTTCCACACACCCTAACACGTGGATACCCGCTTGGCCCCTTTTTCTAACCTCATACAGACTTGTCGCTTTGATCGAGTTGGCCGAGGGTCCGCTGGCTTGCTCGCATATGGTCATCTGCATCGAGCGGTCCATTCCCGAGGAGGAAGGGAAGGGCTTGACCAAGGGACTCCAGTGGGCCGGCTTTTCGCTCACTACCCTGGATTTCTGGGCTCCTGGCTTGGACGTTTTGAGCAACCGATGGCTATTCATGGGGATGGAGGTTTAAGCGGAGGATCTGGAGATTGACAGATGAGCAAGCGGTTTATTCTTTCATTTCTTTGCCTTGTTCTTTACAGCATCCTCCTCGATACCTGTACGCGTTCTTGGGTCTAAGTTTTAACATTCTTTGGGTTTTCGTTGAGTTAACTGCATATTGCTCTTACAACGGAGTAAATGTGGCGGAGTTATAAAAAACGGTCGTCTTGCTCTAAACTCTAGGCGCTCATATGGATATTGTGTTTGTTGTGTAATTTACTAGAAAGTAACCAACCATGTATGTGACTCTTCAAATCCTCACAGATTCCCCTCAAACTTCCTCACCGTCAACCCCTTTTCCGCTAGATAATCTTTCACCTGCTGTACCGTGTACTCCCCCCTGTGGAACATACCCGCCCCCAAGGCCGCATCCGTCGTGGTCTCCTGGAACACCTCCATAAAGTGACCCGGGTTGCCCGCCCCGCTGCTGGCAATCACTGGTATCTTGATAGCCTTCTTAACCTGCGAGATCAACTCCAGGTCAAACCCGCTGTTGGTACCGTCCTTGTCGATACAGTTGAGCAAGATCTCGCCGGCACCCATGGCCTCCACGGCCTGGGTCAACTCGACGACATCCAGGTCACGCGTCTCGCGACCGCCCTTGATTGTGCAGGCGTACCAGCAATACTCCTCGCCGTTGGGACCCGGGGTGGCAGTCTTGACGGTAGCGTGGCGAGTGGCGTCTTGCTTGGGGACGTATACCCGCTTAGGGTCGACGCTGACCACGACGGCTTGGTTCCCGTAGGCTTTGCTAATCTGCTCGATGGCGGTGTTGCCGTACAGGGTCTTACCGGCGCGGTAGTACTCCTCGGCGGCAATGACCGCGTCACTGCCAACGGACACTTTGTCGGCGCCGCTCTTGAAGTACATGGTTGCGATTTCCAGCGCAGAAACCTTTGTCCCATCCACATCGACCGTGTCCCGGATCCCACCGCCTATTGTCAGAGGCACAAACACCGTTTCTGATGTCCTCCGCAAGATCTCAAGCATCGGTAGGTCGGCCACGGGGCAATCACGGAAGGACGTGATGTTGAGGAAGGTGACTTCATCAGCGCCTTGCTCGTAGTACTTCTTTGCCATCTCCACTGGCTTGCCTAGGTTCCGTACGGAACGGTCGTCCGACTTCTCGCGAACATCGTACTGGTCCCCCTTTGTCACGACAAGATCTCCTTGGTCGTTGGTCCGCACGTCGAGACACGCAATAACACGCCTTGTGAGCCCCTCCTGCGCAATCAGTTGGTCGATTTTCCCATTTGAAGCTCCCAGACGCTGGGTTTCCGCCAGCGCTTTGGCTCCCGACCCGTCCAAGAACGAGCGCAAAACCCTGAGCCCTGCCACGCCGCTCTTTTCCGGATGGAACTGCGTCGCGAGCACATTGCCCTTGGCCACAGCGCCAATAAACGTCTCGTTGCCATATGTGCCTGTAGCAACAGCCCAGCCGAGCCCTTCCAGTTCACCCTTCTTGTACGGGTACTTGTACGAGTGGACGTAGTAGTATTTTGAATCGGGGCGGAGGCCGTAGAGGGTCTGGTCTGTGGCACAGGACGCATTGTTCCAGCCGATGTGAGGGACCGCTTTCACGGAGTCGTCAAATCGGTCGAGGGCGCCCGGAAGGACACCTAGGCCGGGGTAGTTCGGGTCTTCAGAGGAGTTCGAGAAGAGGGCCTGCAAGCCGACGCAGATGCCCATGAATGGTTTCCCAGCGTCGATGTGGGCGCGAAGGGCGGGGACGTAGCCGGCGGCGGAAAGCTGGGAAAGGCAGTGTCCGAAGTGGCCTACGCCGGGGAGAATGAGGCTCTGGCGTACGAAGGAGTGTTAGTCACTCTGTACACTAAGTCTTGGAGTATGAATACTCCTTACATCTGCCCTTGCGACATCCTCCGGTGACCGGATCCAGTCAACCTCGTAGCCGACCTTCTCGATCGCATTGACGAGGCTGCGCACGTTACCGGCGACGTAGTCAAGAAGGTAGACCTTGGGCATTGTTGTGAGCTCCTGTTGTTAACACAATGCAGAAGGACAATTGGGAGAAAAGAGGGTTGTGTTCAGGATTTAGGAGTACCTAGCCCCATTGTAAGTGGGTGACTCAATGGGAAGTTCTTGTCCAAAAATATTCCAGGGCGCGCAGCACAATGGCGGGGCATCGTCCGTCAATCGCAACTCCACTAAAACTACCCCGCCATCGGTCGAGCTGCAGGGGACGGGGTCTGCTGTAACGTTATTTTGCCTGCAGTGACCGCTAAGAAGTCAATTGATTGCTCGTTCCGTCATGATACTCAACATTCATCCGTCGCGTTCAAGCCAACGTACACCTGCAACCATTTCAAACCGTCCCCACGAAACAACCGCATCGGCAGTAATTCAACTCCCCAGAACTTCCAAGCTAGACGTGGCGCACACTCGGGCAGCATTGGCCAGCTGCGAATGAATATGGGATCGCGCAAAGAACGTCCGCAATCGTCTCCTGACAATGACGATGGGTGGGAATACGAGTACTCGACAACAGAAACTGAGGTCGGCCATCCGCGATCCGTGATTCCCCGTCATTATCTGACCTGTAGGCATACAGACCTATTACTTAACTCTAGATCTATCGGTCCGCGACTTTCTCGAACGAAGAACGGACGATGTTGTCCACAACACAAGAACCGGTTATCGCGTATGGTACAACCCCCTGTTCAACGCGCCTGAGCAACACGCCTCAAATCCCGATCTCCTTGACGATAAAGACGCCGACGATGGGGAACCTCCAGAACGAGAGGAGGTGGACCTCGACACAATCGGCGCGCCGCAGCCGCAAGAACCGACCGAACCTGTAATTGATCCCTCGCTCGGCCGGCCGGCACAGAAACAAGACGTGTCGGACGCGAATACAAGCAATAAACCGGAAGAGGAAATCCAAATATTAGGTCTTCATTCCAAGGAGCCAATCGTTTCATACCGCAACCATGTGTTTCGCGGGTCATGGTGCGAAAATATTGGCACTGAGATGATCTTTTCGCGGCACGACGAGGCGACTCCTCTCCCGGCTCTGCGCCATCTTCCCCACAATATGGATTTGATTGCGGCAAGCGCAACAAGGATCAACTTCCAGGAGGCGACGTTGGTCTCAAATGAGGCTGGCATGGGGCGAGAAACAATGTTCCTGGGTTTTGGCTATACCGAAGAGGATATTCCTGAGCGGTACAAGCGAAACGGGGGGATCTACGTCCACATTGGCGGAGACAAGAGCGGCCAGCGACAACCGCAGGCGCACTTTCTGGAGGACCTCATTGCGCTCAAACGAAAACGCGGGGAGACGGACGAAGTCACCGTCTTGCCGTTGGAGACACGGCAGAACAAACTCATGGTCGAAGACGAAGAGGAGGAGCGGCGGCGGAGGAAGCAGCGGCAGGACCATGCGAGGAACGTCAGATGGCGCGACAAGCGGAGGGAGGAGCGGGAGATGGGAATTGGGTCGCCGGAGCGGGATTACATCCCGAGGATGGGCGGCAGACGAGGGTGGCCGAAGAGGGCGAGGCGCGCTGCGCTTATTCGAAGGGATAGTGGTGCGATCTCGCGGTTTGGGCCGAGGCCGGACCGGACCGGGTCGTCAACTCCAACACCGCAACACTGGGCCGATATTGCCAATGATAAGGCCGAATGAGAACGTGGGAATTTGAAAGGTGGCCGTCAGCTTCAAAACCTCCTACCTTGGTGGAACAACAACCCACGAGACCCCGACCTCCGCACCCACCTGGTGTTGACCCAGACAGTTCATTCTCCAGACTTGGCGCACGAGGGCCTCGTGAACCCCGTCATTCGCCGCAAGCGGGGCGGTGGGGCTGCCGAAGTACGCACGTGAGTAGAGTTACTCATAGCTAGGCCACTGAAGCGCGTGTGGATAAGTACCGGTACATCTTGGCTGACGCATGCGCTCTGCCCCTCCCCTGCGTTCCTGACTGGTGGCGCTGTCTCACACTGGGCCAGCGCAGTGCTGCACCGCCCAACCTAGTTTCAGCAGCTTGATGCATCCAGATCTGTTCCTCCACATCACCACTTTTCCGTGTTCCCCGTTGTTTCCTGTGTTTCTTCTCATTCTGACCTCAACCTCATTCCTTTTCAACTCAAATCTAGAATCTACGATCTTTACCGTACCGCGCACCTATTCCGGCGGTTCCGACCACTTTACCGAGTGCCTGACCTTCCGACACCCCGCGCTTTCTTGGTCCCTCACCGCCGAGCACATCCCGCGGACGCTTTGTCGATCGGTACCTGATCTACGAAACCGTTGAACAAAAATCGACACCAATGCAACAGCGCAACCGTCCGATCTGCTGGTGGTGATTTTCGATAATTAATAGTGCTCCGGTGGCGCGCTCGCCTTCTGCGACGTTTCGACATGTCGCTCATATCGTACAGCCTTCGCCGGGTGACTCTCGCATTCGTCCTCCTGAGCGGCATCGTTTTCACCCTCTGGCTCCTACCACGCATCCTCAATCCAACACCACCAGATGCCGAGGAACGCCAACGGGATAAGCAATGGGTTGATAGTTCGCCGAGTTGGGTCGATCGGCAGGCTTGCCGATGGCTCGGCCTGTGCGGGATACAACACATTCGCTGGGATGCGCCGTCGCTGGACACGCAGCGGCCGTCCACAATGGACGAGCTCAGGTCGTTGGCCTTGAGTCTGAGCACATTTTGGGTGTTTGGGGCGAGGCCTGGGTTCAGCGACTGGGAGACGGCCCCGGGCCGGCAGGACCGGAGACGATCGCTTCATACAAATAAAGACGAGGGTGCGCGGATACGGGAGGATGTGCCGGACTACGTGCTGGACTATGCGCCGTTGGTGCATCTCTACTCGGGGGAGAATTTCTGGCCCTCCGACATTGCGGAGCATGTTCAGCACATTAAGCCGTACGTGAACGGGTCGATGGTGAACACAACCGAGCCACTGGGTTTGCAGAACCTGGGGAGGTTGAACGCGCTGAAAGGGAACGTCCACGGGACCAGCGACGATGACGTCGAGTCCCGCCCGGCGTGGCTCCACAGCCGATTTTCGATCCCGGGGCCTTTTGAAGACGATGGAAACGAGGACGGGGATGTAGAGGAACCGCCACACCGGCCAGATGATGATACCTGGTGGCAGGACGTCGACCGCGATCACCCACCCCATCGCATTGTGCCGCCTCGGGGGTCGCGTGCGGTCCGCCGGAGACGGTCACTGTCTGGGGATCAACGGCCGATCGTGTGGACCCCCCCAGAAAATACAAAACAAGGTATCAAGCCAAATCCTAGCGGCTACTCCGAAGCGCCTGCCGTTCTAGTTCTTGTCGACAAGGGCTCCGGAATTTTGGACGCCTTTTGGTTCTTCTTTTACAGCTACAATTTGGGCCAGACGGTGCTGAACATTCGCTTTGGGAACCATGTCGGCGACTGGGAGCACTGCATGGTACGTTTCCAAAATGGCGTGCCGCGCGCCATGTTTCTAAGCGAGCACGCCGGCGGCAAGGCATACCTGTGGCAAGCACTTGAGAAGCGCGCGCAAAAGGACGGCAAGCCGGCGCGCCCCGTCATTTACTCGGCCGTGGGCAGCCACGCGATGTATGCCAACCCCGGCATGCACCCGTACGTTCTGCCGTTCAAGCTGCTCAAGGACATCACCGACAAGGGCCCCTTGTGGGATCCGTCGTTGAACAATTATGCGTACTGGTACGACTACGAAGTCAACCGGGACGAGCAACACAACGCCACGTTTGGCAGCGGAGAGCAAGAACAAACCAGCCTGGTCCCAGCGGCGTCGAACCCGGACCTGCCAACCTCGTGGTTCCACTTCGAAGGCACCTGGGGTGATGACATCTACCCGCTGAGCGACCAGCGCCAGTGGCGGTTGTTTGGCGAGTACCATTATGTTACGGGACCGCGGGGGCCCAAGGCCAAGTTCCTAGAGCGGCGCAAGGTGTGCCAGACAGAGAAGTGCACGATTGTGGACAGCATTGAGGCGGGCAAGAAGTCGGCTTGGTATTAGCTGGCGTGGTTCTATTAGCTAGTATGATGCTAATAGCTTGTGTGCTGTGATACCCCTTTTTCTTGGTCGTTGTTTTATTGGCGAAGCGGCGAAACAGAGAGTCCTTTTAAGACAGACTTGGTACAAGACAGCAGTAGACAATAGACATGGCCTGATTTATCTTTATCTCTATCCTAATTACATCGCAGCTTAAATTCCCGCCTAATCAAACCGACCAGATGGATGCATCCTCCACCCCCGATCTACCCCTTCTCTCTGATACCTCTCCCAAGTACCCGCCCCGCGCAATAAACGAATCGAATCTATCCACCCACCCTCTCTACCTCCCCTCCATCGTCCAACCACGCACCATCACCTCATCCGTCGCCCTCATCCTCTTCCGCGGCACCTCCGGCCGCAGCACCTCCGACCAGCCCCCCGTAAGGAACCGAATGCAGTACGGCACGGCGCCGATGGCCCACCCGACGATGTAGAAGACTACCAGGCAGATCTCGATTACGGCACAGATCCAGAGGGGGAGGATGAAGAGGAGGAGGAGGGGGATGAAGTCGATTTCGGGCTCGGGTTGGTAAAGGGCTCGGTTGTTCATGCTGAGGTGATGTTATGCGGCGCCTGTGATGTCGAAGTTTTTGGTGTTGTTTGTTTGTTTGTTTGTTTGGGGTGTGTTGAAGTCGGAGGTTGCTTAGATAGTGGATAGTAGATGCCGAACAGAAAGGGTAATGATGCAGTGGGTTGGTGTTGTAGGCTAGACTCAGAGTTAGACGCCGGATAAGATAGGGGAAGGAAGGTTCATACTTGATACAACACCTAGAGCGGTTGTGTTTGGAAATGTTTGTTGAGTGAAGATCTCTAGGCACGCATGCTTGGAGCAGTTGGAGGAGTTTATACTTAACAGATGGCGCGACTTCTAAAGTGTTCAACGAGAAGATTCTCCCTGTGTCTCACATTCTTAGAGTTGAGAGACAACAACCAGGGCTGGAGCTATAATGGGTCGTTTGGAGAACATTCCATGATAGACATAGAAGTCCTTTTTCTTTCCGTGAGTTCTCAACAATTACCAATGTCGGTGGTCTCAGGGGTCAACGGACACTACATCGTGAGGCAGGGGAAGTGTGAGACAGCACTCAAAGAACGGCGGGTCTCGGGAGCAAGCCATTGTGAGCAGCACAGGCCTTCATTTTGATTGAGGGGGTAGTAAGGTAGGAATCATGCCTTTGTCGACTTTCTGGATCTCCATCTACGGAAAAATAACCGTCTTCTTTCCTCTGTTCAGGTGTTCGACCTCTTACGCGGTCATCAGATAAAGCTGTGCTTTTCACTACCGAAGCCACAGGCATCGGTCTTTAGCAGGTATAACAAAGCTACTATAGGAAGTGTCGTTGGATGACCAGAGGTGTTCGAGAGATGTTTCCCGGTCTATAATCACATGGTCTACCCGCACCAATAGCAGTATCCCCGTCATACTTACAAACGTCAAAGATATCACAGCATTCCATTTCCCAGACATTAAAGTCAAAGAGAGCCTAGAACATCTAGATAGTTGCTGGTAATGTATCTAGATAACAAACCACCATCACACAATAAAGCCACACAAAGCCAAGACGGAGGCCACCCCGTCCGAGCTTCTCTTGGACTTCTCTTGGAACCACTATGAACCACAAGCATGCTTTCAGTCAGTCGGTCAGCCAGAGATAGCCAAACGAAACCGAGACATCCCTCCCAAATATCTCGTCAATCCTCAGGACAGCACCTCAAAATTCCGGAAACTAACGGCCTAAATAAACAACCAACCATCCAACCTAACGTCTACCAACCTACCAACCAACCGACCATCCGACAATCACCCGGACGGAGGAAGTCGGCAGCTCCCGAGAATATCCCACCACGGACAATACTTCCCACTCGGCAAGTCATTCCACAATCAGCCTGTTTACAAACGACTGGAAGCCAAGACCTGACAATGGCACGCGGTCCACCCTAGCGAGCTCCCCTTTCCCCTGGCTTTCCCCCGGGTTCCGGGTCGTTGCGGCTGTTTGGATGGACTGACATGTGGCGGTTGGGAGGTTGCAGTGGTGAATTTTGGCTAAATCTGCTGGGAGCCACTTGATGGATGGGGGTTGAGGATGTGTGTGTTGTGTTCTATATCCGTGTATGGGGCTGGGTCTGGGGGAGGCTACAAAGGGGATTGGGGAAGTGGGGAGATGGGTGAGTGCGTGGCGGTGGCGTTTGGAGTGAGACATGGGCTTTTGGCATGTGCTGGGGTGCAGGAGACAATGCAGAGAGGGTCAGGATATTGATGGAATAGTTGAGATATCGAATGTGGTGTTTCTTCCATTCTTCTTTTTTTCTGATCGCCGGATTAAGCTTTGTGGGGAAGACGCTATCACCTGGAGATCTTTGCCGGGTTTTGGCGGAGATCAGCGCCAGTGCGATCGATCGTGAGTTTATTTTGTGGCCCTACGGGCATTTCTCATGACGATCTTGGACCCCTCTGTGGGAAAAGAAAATACCCCAAGATATTCTCATCAAAATCCAACCCCCAAAATCCCACTATATTTTCCGTATTTCCCCTCACGGCACACGCTTCCATTGCCACATGGACAACAATGCAGCCGCCGGAAGTGCAGACAAAGCGAAGCGAGACAAGCGAGAACCGCTGCGTGACCAAAGTCAAGCTGCCAATTTCATGCTACCGTGACCTTCCCTTCCGTTTCTCCCGGACTTTTGCGGTTTAACGAGAAAGCGCCCGAATGATCATCCTTAGCACACCCAAAAGAACGAAAGGAAAGAACAAAAAAGAAGGCGTTCGGAAAGGTAAGAGCCGCAATTCCCAAATGTAGTAAGTGTGAGGGACCTCGTGGGACGAGAAAAGGGGGCTGAATGGCCATTTTCAGCACCGCCCAACGCTCTAGAACGGGGGTCCTGGGAACTTACAGGAACTTACACTGGAGACTTGTTGGGGTGGTATCAGGTCTTGTTTTAGCCGGCGGTTGAATCGGCAGTCAGTCAAGCTCAGGATTGAAACGCCGGCCGTTTTTGCCGGGCCATTCTCATCGGGATATTTTCTTTCTTTTTTTTGTTTTCGAGATGGAGAGGCCGGATCCGGGTGGGTGTCCATGCCCCCCCAAGGGGTGTTCCCATGAACCCGGTTGAGAGAGTGAGGTGATCAACAGGGCTGATGGGTTTAAGACGGGTTGAGTGAGGATGGGCCTCTTCTTTTCCTGTTCCTGTAATTATGTGAGGGTGAACCCGGTTGTTGGGTTTGTAGAGTGTGCAATGCCGAGATCTAATAATTAATATAGAGCACATTTGATGGACATCTTACTCAGTAGTTACCTAGGTTGTTCTTGAGGTACCTGTTGCCACGCTCTGCAGTGGCGGGCTTTCGCGAGCCCAGATTCCAGGCCCAAAGCGCGAAGCTTTCTCCAAGACCCTTTTCCGCCCCTGGCCATTTCCGAGGTTGCATTCAGCCCAACGAGGGGCCTTGGCAACGGAGGTAATGCCCTGTCCACCGCGTCACGATCGTGATCTTGGCGGTGGAGGATCATGTCCTTGACCACTGGTTTCTGTCTCAGACTCATCCATCTGTTCAGAAGGGTGTCAGAAGGAGGATATCATTATTATTAGTAGTAGTAGTATCACAAAACCAAGGTCAACTAGTTGTGTGTTAATGAGAAGGACGACCAAGAAACCGCGAAGAGTAACCACGGACGAGCACGGGCGAAGTACTTCACATGGATGCACCCCAGCCGGCATTGACGCCCGGGAGATTCAACAGCGCCAAGGGCGGGGAGCGTTGCAGGGCGGAGACGCGGGGAGAACATGGGGAAGGGACATGGTGTTGAGCCTGATGGAGTGGACGACCGAAGAGGCGAACTGGGTTGGCTCAGGGGCTAGACTAGACTGACTAGCCTGGAACCTGGCAACCGTCCATCCCGGGGTACACCGTATACCCAGCTCACCCGGGGTCGTCGACGTCGAAAGGTCTGGCTAAGAATAGCAGTTGTCTGGGCCGCGATTCCGTCAAGAGATACCTTCTCTGGTAGACACACGGCTATATAACCGTCGACATCCTCCCACGATCCGCCGACTGCCTTTCTTCTTCACGACCTACCAACCTCCCCAAAAAAACATCGCCAAGTGATAACACAATGGTCACCCTCACATCCCTCCTCGTGGCAGCCACCACGGCCATCTCGGCGGTCGTGGCTGCGCCCGGCGAGATGCCCGGCATGGAACGCCGGCAGACTCTCACCCGCAGCCAGACGGGCACCAACAACGGGTACTACTACTCGTTCTGGACCGACGGCCAGGGCAGCGTCAGCTACACCAACGGCGCGGGCGGCTCGTACAGCACGCAGTGGTCGGGCAACGGCAACTGGGTCGGCGGCAAGGGCTGGAACCCGGGTTCTGCTCGGTATGTTTATCCCTCTCTCTGTCTCCCTTGTGACTCCAAGGTAGATGAGTAAGTGGTTCATGCTAACTGACAAAAACAGGACCATCAACTACACGGGCACCTACAACCCCAACGGCAACTCCTACCTCTCCGTCTACGGCTGGACGCGCAACCCCCTGATCGAGTACTACGTGGTCGAGAACTTCGGCACCTACAACCCCTCCACGGGCGCCCAGCGCCTCGGCAGCGTCACCACCGACGGTTCCGTGTACGACATCTACAAGACCACCCGCGTCAACCAGCCCTCGATCGAGGGTACCTCCACGTTCGACCAGTTCTGGTCGGTCCGCCAGCAGAAGCGCACCGGTGGCTCGGTCAACATGCAGGCTCACTTTAACGCTTGGTCGCAGTCCGGTCTGCGGTTGGGTAGCCATGATTACCAGATTGTTGCTACGGAGGGGTACTTCTCGAGCGGCTCGTCGAACATCAATGTTGGTGCCTCGTCTGGCGGCGGTGACACTGGCGGTGGCAACACTGGTGGCGGTAACACTGGTGGCGGCAATACCGGTGGCGGTACTACTGTACGTTTCCCTACGCTCTACTGTCTACTCTCCCTTGCGATGTTCACTGTCATCGCATCTTCGGGCTCATTTTGTTAACATACTGTGACTTAGTGCTCTGCTCTCTACGGACAGTGCGGCGGCCAGGGCTGGCAAGGCCCGTCCTGCTGCTCGGCTGGTAGCTGCAAGGCCTCCAACCAGTGGTACTCCCAGTGCCTGTAAGGGGACCGACCGGAGAGTTATGTTGAGATGAGGGGATTCAGGGGTTGGAGAGGGTTAGGGTTGTGGGTGGATTGAGGTGGTTTTCATGTACATATTGCTCTTTGCATCAAATCAAGTGCAATGAAGTACAAATCTCAAATTGCCGTTTGGTTCGTGTTTTTTACGAAATGAGTTTGGTTTGTTACTGTGGGTGTGACGCTGGGCCAACTTGACCGGCAAAGAAAGAACATAACCTTCCTCCCTCCATGTTTGGGTTCTTTGACTTCTCTCTATTTTCCGATTCGGCGGCCAAAAGTCCGACGACAACCGTTCAGGCAGGGATAAACCGGCACTTCAAGCTACAAGCGGCTGGTACAGACGCCTCGTTACCGGATGGAGATATATGAAGCCAGCGGGCAACTGCCGTCGGTCGGAGCTAAATAAACCGCCGTCCGTTTGCCGATGTCTTGGCTGTGTTGATCGAAGTTGATGAGGTATGGAGAACAGAGGTAAACTCCCATTTTGTTATAAGAAGTTGAGAATATTAAAACATACTTTCGTCTACCTCGGAGTAGTTAAGCAAACTCGAGACCTGAGCTCAAACCCAAAGTGAGACCACCGCCATGACACCCCCCACCAACATCCGCGTAATCATCGTCGGCGCCGGCTTCGCCGGCCTCGCCGCCGCCATCGAATGCACCCGCAAAGGCCACAGCGTAACTCTCTTCGAAAAGTCCCCCTCCCTCGACGAAATCACCCGTGTCGGCGACATCATCAGTTTCGACCCCAACGGCGCCCGCGCCTTTGAGCGTTGGCCGGGTGTCATCGAGCAGATGGAGGCTATCGCCCGTCAGACGAGTTGGTTGGATCTGTATCATTACCAGGGGCGGTTTGTTACCCGCCAGTCGTTTGCGGGGGAGAAGGCGTGGGGGAGGAGGATTAATGGCCATCGGGGGCAACTGCATCGGATTATATATGATCATGCGGTTGCGAGGGGGGTGGATATTCGGTTGGGTGTGAGGGTGGAGGATTATTTTGAGACTGATGGCCACGAGGCGGACAGCGACAACACCAGCAGCAACTCGGTCCCAGAAGCAGGTGTGGTCTTGGCCCATGGACAACGGGTATCAGCGGACGTGGTGATTGCCGCAGAAGGGGTACGATCTCGCGGCCGGAAGATTGTGTTAGGATTCGACGAGAACCCGAAATCGTCCGGGTACGCCGTGTACCGGGCGTGGTTCCCGGCCGACCGCATCCGGGATAACCCCATGCTGAGCCATCTCGTGGCTGATAGTGTCGACACACACCAGGGTTTCATCGGGCCGGATATCCATTTTCTGGCGTCGACCATCCGCAGCGCGACCGAGGTTAACTGGGTGTTTACCCATATTGATGATGGGAATATTGAGGAGAGCTGGCAGTGCCCTGGGAAACCGGCTGAGGCGCTGCGGTATCTCGACGGTGACGGCGATGAAAACAATAGATGGTGTCCCGTGGTGCGAGAGCTAGTCAAAGCCACGCCCGAAGGCCGCCTAATTGACCACAAACTGGTGTACCGCGACCCGCTACCGACTTTTGTATCCCCCGGCGCGCGGATCTGTCTGATCGGCGACGCAGCCCATCCGTTCCTACCAACGTCCATCCAAGGCGCGAGCCAGTCGATCGAAGACGGCGTGGTGCTGGCCGCGTGCTTGGAGCGTAGTGGGAAGGGGAATATCCCCCGTGCGTTGCGGGCGTATGAGAAATTACGTTATGAGCGGGTGCATCGCGCGCAGGCGATGGGGCCGGTGACGAGGGAGCGTTGGCATAAGGCGGATTGGGAGGAGGTGTGGAAGAAGCCGGAGATGATTCATTTGGTGAGGGAGGAGTGGTTGTTGAACTTTGATGCGGAAAAGGATGTGTATGAGCGGTATGAGGGGGTCGTGGTTGAGCTTGAGTCCAAGTCGGACGGAGAATGAGGTCCAAGTTGACTGCACTGAGTTACGTTAATTGGATCAGACCATGATGCTCGCTGCGCGCAGGTAGTCTACCACGCTCTGGGCAAAAAGACCCTCTTGCACCAGCCGCTCGGCCACTTCGATGACCCAGCTCTGGCAGTTCCTCTGTCGTATCTTGATACGTGGCTGTACCTGTTAGCTTTTTTTTCTTGCCCGCGTCAAGTAACGAGCATCACTCACTGCCTCTGTCCCTTCTACAGCCCGCAACGTCTTCCCAGGCGCGGGCACCTCAAACAGAATCCTCTCAAACACACACCTCGGTTTCCCTTCCACCAACACCTCACCATCACTCCCGCGGGCAAACAGCCCTTGAAAGACTCCCTTCTTACCATCCCCCCTTCCCCCAACAACTACCCCATCACCACGCCCACGACCACCAGCATCATCACCACCATTACCACAAGTACCATCCAGAGTAAACCACTCACTCCCCAGCCACCCCAACGGCACGCTCCTCGGCAGCAAGCCCACACTCCCCCGACTCCCTCGATCCCCACGATGCATATCCCAGCCACGCTTGATCTCAAGCCAGAAACCAGTAGCGACGTCGCCTGCTGCTTGGATGATTGTGCCTGTGCCTGGGGAGTAAGGAGATGTACCAATTTCGTCGAAGTTGGGATTGCGTTGCTGCTGGGGATCGGTAGAGGAGGGTTTAGGGTGGATGGGATTGTGAGATGACGATGACGGGGCAATGTGAAATTCCCAGTGGTCGGCGAAGGGATAGCCGTTGTAAATGAGGAGGGAGACGAGGTGGCTGTTTGGTGGGCCTGCGGTTGGAACATTTGGCGGGGAGATTGAGTTGCGGGGTTGTGGGTTGTTAGAGTTGGGCAGTGTTGACTGCGTTGTTGGTTTTGTCGGGGTTGAAGAGGGGAATATGGTCTGTGGCGGTAGCGGAGGTGGTGGTGGGGCTGGCATTGTGGTTGTGGTTTTGATGGAACGGAATGGGAAGTGGTGAGTTGTTGATGTGTTTGGGAGTGAGGTGCTGGATTGAGTGAGCGGGAGTCTGTGGGGGTCAGACAGTGCTTGACTAACAAAAGACCGAAACCCAAACATGACATGAACAACGTCTCTCGTGACAACACACAATTTGACCCCAAGGCAATGTACACATTAAATAGCACTCTTAGTATTGATACAGCCTGCTATCACGACTGACCGGATGCCTCCTGGTACCCTTTCGGTTTGAACTGCAGGTAATAATACAAGACCGCCATTCCGATATTATCACTTTTGTGCGAACCGTTTTCGGGACCTGGTAAGGACCCGTTGCCTTTTTTTTCCTATTCCAAGATCTGGCATGAACCGCTCTGCTGCGTGAGCATCTTCTTGGTATTTCTTTTATTTCTTCTTTTTTTTTCTCCCCCATTTCTGTGATCTACGCTCGGTTCCCATCGCCCGATGTTTCCGTCGCGACAGACTCACCCGAGACCGACCGCCCCGCAACTTTGTCTTCGTCCTGTGCCTGACGCATCGCCCGGTCACTCAGCCGAATGGGTGTTGACGCCTGGGTGAATCTGGGACGCTCTGCTAGCGCAGGACCGGCTTTATTCGTGGTGGAGTGGGCCGACTTGTCCGTTGTGAACTCGGTATGCCCAGCTGGTCCATCCGGCAGATCATCAAACCCCTTCGGCGGGACAAACCCGGCGGAAAAAGGACCCGGAGAACTTGGTGATCCCGGGGTCCCAATGCCATCGGGTACCTGACACGAGAAGGGCTGCCCCTCCATGCTCGGCGTCAAGGCCTGTCCCATATCCTGCCGGTACCGCTGCAGCTCCGCCAAACGTTCCTCATGATTCTTGCGGTAATCCGTCGTCCGCAGCAACCACTTGACCAGAAGCCGAACCAGCAGCTTCTTGTCGACTGGTTTGGCGATGTAATCGTTCATGCCGTGCTCTAGACACCGTTCGCGGTCCCCCTTGAGCGCATGCGCCGTCATGGCGACGATTGGCAGGAGGATGCCGGCCGCGCGGATCTCCCGGGCCGCCTTGTTGCCGTCCATGACCGGCATGCTGATGTCCATCAGGACCATGTCGTAGGCTGCCGGCTTGCGGCGGACCATTTTCACGGCGTCCAGGCCGTTCGAGGCCAGCTCGATGTGTTGGAAGCTTAGCGCGCGGAGCATGCCCACCATGACCTTTTGGTTGATCAGGTTGTCCTCGACCACCAGCATGTGTTTTGTGGGCGACGCCGCCTGGATCTCAGCCAGGAGATCGCTGTCGACCTCGTTCGATCGGGGTGGAGGTGGTTCGCCGCTGTTGCCCTCGAGAGCCATCGTTGTCCTGCGCTCTTGCATACCTTCAAGCGTCTGGATCTTTTTGAAGTGGGCTGTAAACCAGAACACGCTTCCTTGCCGGTCCGGGTTTGGGCGATAGCCGATCCGGCCGTCCATCAGCTCGGCCAACGATTTGGCAATCGATAGGCCCAGCCCCGTGCCCTTGTATCGCTTGGTCGTGGTGCCATCAAATTGCGTAAAGGGGGTAAACAGGTTGGCCGCAGCGTCTTCGGGGATCCCGATGCCCGTGTCGGTGACCTCAGTCAAGATTGTGTACCCGCTGTCGTCTTCGCTCTCAACCGACGCCGCAACCCGAATGCTCCCCTTGTCGGTAAACTTGGCCGCATTTGAAACAAGGTTCTGCAGGATCTGCCGGTACCGCAGTGGATCGCCCTGTACCGACCTGGGAAGATCGGGGTCCAGAAACAGCTCGAAGTGGACCGCGGGGGCCGACGTGTCCCGCAAGCTGCGCACCATGGAAGTAATAATGCCGGTGACGCCAACGAGGCCGGATTGCATGGAAAAGTTCCCCGACGTGAGCTTGGAATAATCGAGAATATCGTCAATGACTTGCAGCAGCACCTGGCCAGACTCCTCCATGACGCCGACCATCTCACGTTGCTTCGTCGTCAGCGCCGTATCGAGGAGTAAGGCGCACGCGGCCAGCATGCCGTGCATGGGCGTCCGGATCTCGTGGCTCATGTTGGCTAGGAAGTCAGACTTGAGCTTCTCGCTCTCCTCATACGCCGCGATAAGCCGTGACTCGGCCGACTTGCGCTCCGTCAGATCGCGCGTGACTATGCCAAACCCCACATGCAGGCCGTCCTTGTAGACAGTTGTCATGACGATGTCGGCCCAGAACTGGCTGCCATCTTTGCGGCAGCGCCAGCCCTCATCCTCGATGCGGCCTTCGCGTATGCAGATGTCGAGTTCCACTTGCGGCTTCTTGATGTCCAAGTCCGCCTTGCCGTAAAAGACCGAAAAGTGCTTGCCGATGATCTCGTCCCGCGTGTAGCCCTGGAGCAGCTCGGCCCCGGCGTTCCACGTTATGATGTGGCCCCTAGGATCAAGAAGGCAGATGGCGTAGTCCTTGACGTTCTGGACCAAAAGGCGGAACGCTTCGTCCGTCGAGAACCCCGATTTGCCAAAGTCTGTCTCGACGGGGCTGCCGAGGCCGTCGTGCCACTCTAGAATGATGGACAGCAGCTCATCTTGCCTGAAGATGGGGATAATGCGGGCCCGCCACGAGGCACCGTAACTGGTACTGATAGGCCCCGTCGATCGCTCGGCCCGAGCCGCGAGGGCGTCGTCGATGGAGGTGGTGAGCTGCGCGAGCTGGGTCGGTCTGGTGGGCCGCAGCTGGGCCGCCACGAACGGAAGTAGTTCCTCGCCGACGCAATCGGTCACGGACACGCCCCAGTCAGCTAAGAAGAGAGCCGAAGTCTTGGTGATCCGCCAATCCGGAGAGAGGGCGAGGAGCGCGAGGGGGGCAAGGTCGAAGAGAAGACCGGGGTCGGCTGCGTTAGAAGCTGGACCGGGTTCGGAATCCGGGCGCATCGTGGGTGTTCAACGCCTTTTGCTCCAACTCTGTTGTGCTAGGGCGTCTTCTATAGGCATGGGGTGAACGAGAAGTCAAGGTAGCAGCCGGCCGCCTGCATCGAAAGCGATCAACTTGAGGTATCTCAAGTTGGCGTGACATTCTTAACCGAGCCAAGACGACCGGGCTTGTCGCCCGTTGCCGAAGCCTAGAGCGTTCTTCTATGGGATGCATGAGTAGAGGCACCTAAGACTCAGTGGCGAGATCCCACCCGGTAGTTGGTCGAGACTCGACGCCACCCATTATCTCTAAACCGGGGCATGCTTCCTAGCTCTACCTGCGGGGTTGTTATGGTGATGTCAGCGGATCGCGGAACAGACATTCCGGTGCTCTCCTTTTCAGTGAGTTTCGAGGCATAAAACACCACAAAGATGTATGGGGAATCCAGAGGGTAGACAATTCGTAGTCCCGGACTACCCGTTACTAGGACAAACTAACATCCACTAGCAACGACAGCCGGAAACGCGCCGCGCGTTCAGGGTATGATCAATAGCACCGTACGAGAGGATAAATCTAGGAGCCATTGAGAAGTATCAGGGCCCAAACAAGGGAGAACACTGTGAGGTCAGGGATGTAGGTCTGTGTGAAAGTTCCCTTGTCGGAAAACATACCCGGGACGGTTAGAACCGATGGTGAGGTGAAGAAGTTTGGCAACGACAATCGAGAACAGAAAGTCGACGATCAGGGAGGAAGGTGGGCCGACCAAAGGTGGTCATGTGACCTGCCTCACTCTTCGATCGCTCGAGCCTCTCAAGCTGCAGTTCTGCCAAGTTCCGTTTGACATCATCTTTGACTTCACGATCTGGACGGATTGGACTTCATCCATTTCATCGTCTAAAGTGGCATCGCCAATTGGGTAACACTGCCAATTAGACCGTATTTGGGTCATCTCCCTCTAGTGTAGGGCAAGATGGACTTCGTAATTTTTTTTCCGCGTGCTTGCGGTTGAGTCGATTCCGGCCAGTGGTATCTGGAATGTTCTCGCAGCTTCGCGTCGCCACTAGACGACGTCAGCACGTCGACCTTCCGCACACTGCAATCGTGACGACGAGATGGAAGGTGACGTCTGTAGGTATTTCTAGATGTTTCGAGCACGATCATGAGGTTCTTGAAGATGAAGATATAAACCCCAAGACCATCCACGACATCGACTTCTTCTGACCAACAGTTTCAACACCAAACATGCAATCATCTCGCAGACTCATTGTGCGAAATCTCTCTAGTCTACGACCCAAGCAGCAACAGCAGCCATCCATCTTCTCACGAAGCAACATCATCAAACCATCCCAACGCACCAGCAACATGTCGACTCTCTGGCACCCGCGCTTCTCCCACCGCAGCGCCAGCCCCAGCATCTCGCAGGGCGGCGGTTTCTCCTCGCTCTTCCAGTTGCTCGACGACTTTGACCGGTACACCGGGCAGAACCTCCTCAGCCCGCAGGCGAGCGGTGGCCGCACCACCGGGGCGGGAGCGGTAGCCGCCTTCTCTCCCCGGTTCGACGTGACCGAGCACGAGAAGGACTACGTCCTGCAGGGCGAGCTGCCCGGCGTCACCCCGGACCAAGTCGACGTCGAGTTCACTGATGACCAGACGCTGGTGGTGCGCGGCCGGCTGGAGCGCGAGCATACCGAGGGCGATCCCAGTTTTGCTCCGGCCGGTACTCTGACGGAAGGAGACACTACTACCACGGGCCGCGTGACCGAGGCCGAGGGTGAAGGCGAGAAGACGGGCGGTAACGGCACCGGCGCAGCCGTCACCAAGGGTTCTGAGAGCAGTGTGCAGGCCCAGAGCCAGGGCACGAGGAGGGCCGGGCCGCGGTACTGGGTCAGTGAGCGGTCCTACGGCGAGTTCTCCCGGGTTTTCACCTTCCCAAGCGCGGTGGACCAGGATAAGGTGCACGCGGCGTTCAAAGATGGCATCCTCAACATTACGGTGCCCAAGACGGAGAAGAAGTCGGGAAAGAAGATTACGATTCAGTGAGGCTGGGCAGCGAGGCTGGACAGTGAAGGAGGTTAGGCGTTGGCGTTTGGTTGATGGAGGCCGCAGTTTGAGTTAGGGTTAGGTTGAGGGGTTAGGGTTGTGATAGTCGTTAGCTCTTTCCATCAGTCGCTCCTTTGGGTTGTCACGGTCGGGCGTTGGCTCTTTCCATCGATTACTCCTTTAATTAGGTATCGGTCGCTCTTTTACACTTCCGATTCTCGACTTCCAATTCGTCATTTAGTTTAGTGTAATTCAACACTTTAATTTGTCCAGATATCAATTCCAAATTGATACCTTGAATTGTCCAGATCTCCCGTTCTTCAATCGTGGCACAGAGCCTTTCGTGCCGTTCCACGACGGGTTCACGTCTCGCTCGAACACCCGCAGCAGGCGCGGGGCAATAACGGGTGGGGCCAAGCCGCAAGTGCAGATCACCTGCCAATGCCCCCGCTGAAGCAACCAACTGCAGAAAAAAAGGTTGCCTCATTTCTTCAACGGAAGGGTGTGTTACTCTCTTGTGGTTTGTGTCACTCTGGCCTTGCGCCTTCGTGTATCTTGTGCGACGATGATATTGACGGATACTTGCCGCTGGTAGCTGTCCGATGTAAACGCGGGGTTTTATTTCCTCACAGCTAATCTTCTTTTTTTCTTTCATTCTGCTCCGATGCGTCGCGACATTTGCGCGTCCGCGCGAACCTGTATGTCGATCAAGAACCCAAATGCCAATCCCATGACATGCATCCGCTAAATTTAGGCGGGGTTCATCGCTCAGTGGGTTGGTTCTTCCATCCCTTCGATGGAACTCACCCCACCGGCCTAGTGAAGTAATCTGCAGGTTGGTCCTTTTAACACCTCACCCACCTCGCACTTCGCAACTCACGCACTAACCGCAATCCGAGCAGAAGGGTGGTACAAGTGATCATCTGGGGATACCCAGATGCCCGGGCCCCGGGTTGTTGACCGTAATGAAGATTCCACGAGACGCAACTGGCTTCATCTGTACACAGTAGCGCAACAAAAGATCCTAACTGGTCTAGGCTTGGTCTGGACTCTGGAATGTGGGACGATGCTGTCAGTTTCACAACACAGCCAAGTGAGACGGTATCGCACTGGGTCGCGCGCGCGCAAAGGCAAGGAGAAACAGGCGACACGACAAAAGGGAGACGAGCCCAATCCGCGGGAGGCCGTCCGCATGGCATTGCATCTGCATCTGCACCTGGGTCTGCATGTTCTTGTTGCGGGATTGCCCACGTCGACTCGCAGCTCAGCCTAAGGTGCAGTGGTCTCGGGGTACCGTCAGCCTTTTTTCGGTGAACCGGCTGGTGGCCGCAGCGCTGCAACGGCAAGTTTTCGCGTCGATTTTCCCTTAATTTTATTTTTTTCCCTTTGTCGTGATTTTGTCACCCCGCCTCTTCGCGTCGACAGCGGCCAGCGCCCGCAACAATACCGCTCAGCATTCACCGCTCCTCTTCACAGTCCATGGAAATAGAGGGGACAATCAACCTTCAAGCTATCTACACGTGCCACGACGGGGTTCAGCTAGCCGTTAATAGTGGGTTGATACCGATTTCTCAGACACACCAGCCGCCAATCCACCTTGTGGGCAGATGCCCGGCTGGGAGACTGGTAGACGTGACGGCCCATATCGCATGGGCCAACTCTCCTTCATTTCCTTTTCGTTTTGAGCTCCCCGCCCCTCCGTCCCCGGCCCCGTCCCCGATCCCGACCCCAGTTTCGGCCCCGGCCAACGCCCCGGCCCCTGAGGGGAACCTGAGGAGGAACCTGAGGAGGAAATGCCGTATGCACCCCCGGGATGGCCGAACGCCGCGGGTCGGCCCCGCTACGAATCGGCCAATCGCGAACGCCGCGAGCGTGAGCACGACTGGGTCGAAGTACTCGACGAAGTGGACGACACCCACGCCACTCTGGACGCCCGGCAGGACCAAATCCGGGGTGGTAGCGGCCCTAGATACGGGCCCGGGGACCGATACCCCCGGTATGCTGGGACATTAAGCCGACGGCGTGACACCCACAACCGGGGGCGGACAGAGCATTCCCTGGATCGGATTCGGATTCTGGATCCGGATCGGGACCTGGACCTGAATCGGGGCCGGGTCTCGGACTGGGAACGCGACTTGCATCGATATAGCGAACAGTACGAAGCCATAAACCCCAACTCGTCCAACTCGGGAGTTCCCGGCCGTAACGTCATATACAACTTCGGCCCAGTGACCTTCCAAAACTGCAACTGCGCCTACGGCCCGCGGCCCTGGCACATCCATGGCCCCTTTGGACCCAGGCCCAGTCGAGGTCCGGGTCCGAATCCGGGTGCCGGTTATGATCTCGGTCATGATCCCGGTTATGATCCCGGGCCGGGTCCTGGTTATAGCCCCAGCCCCGGCCTCGGCCCCGACTTCCGTCCCCGTTCTGGTCCTGGATGGGGTCCGGATCCTGGTCTTGGCCCGGACCCAGCCCGCGTCGACCCCTTCTCTCGATATTCGCCCAGCTCTCCTGCCACTCCCGTCACTCCAACGGCCCCAGAATCGCGCACCTCGTCGCACTCTTCCGATTCCTCGATGTTCGAACCCATTCCCCCGCGATGGAGTAACTCTGGTGATGGTAGTGAGACCCCGAGCATCTACGACCATGACAATGCTGCGAGCGACGAATCCGATGGGATCGGCGCGATCAATTCGGGCTTAGCGGGAACCCATTTCTACGACCACCCAGTTCCGGCGACCTCCCGTACGCCGGTGCCGCCGTACCCTGTGCAGCCCAAGTCGATCTTGCGGAATCGGTACCCGCGACCGCCGACTGGCGTGGGAGTGTCTTCGGAGGACGAAAGGCAACAAAGGAAGCGAGAGAAGGAAAGAATAGAGAGGGAAAAGGAGCGGGATCGAGCGGAACGTCACGATACGCACCGCACCAAAAGCAGAAGCCGGAGCAGAAACCGGAGCCGGAGCCGGAGCCGGAGTCGAAGCAGAGACAAAACCAAAAGCCGCAAATCATCATCCCGTCAGGCTGGCGACACAGACGGGGAAGCCGCCACCCACCGTACGCACATGTGCAAAGTCTGTTTACTCCGCCGCCCAATAAGCCGGTACAGCGACTACTGCGCGCCCTGCGAAGAGATTGTGCGCGCACCCAATCTCGGCGCGGCGTCGGCCTCCCGAGTCCGCCCGATCCCCGAGCTCAGGCAAGAGGGAAGCTTTGTGCGGCAATCGTCTACCCATCGGCGGAGGAATGGTAGTCCCGGTGCCAGTCTTAGGTATGAGACTGGGACCAGGCGAGGAGGGGGGGGAGACGGGGGAGGAGCACAAAGCGGGGGTGGTGGACGAAAGGAGGGAGGACGAAAAGGGGGAGGACGGAAGAAGGGGGGAGAAAGGAAACTGTCCCATGACCTGCTAGAAAAGAACGACCGGGAGCTGCGGGAGTTGGAAGAGAGCGAAGCGCTGGATGAGCGGAGGCGGGAAGCAGTGGAGCGGCTGGATCAGAATATAGCGAGGCTAAAAGACATAGACCGGCGGTTGGGGCAGTGGCGAATGCGGCAACCTTGGGCGGAGCAAACGTGAGGTGGATGATACGGAGGGGGGGGTATAAGGGGGAGATGTAATGGGGAGATATAACAGGGAGATACGAGAAGGGTCGGAAATGAAGCACAACATGGGGGGATACGAAGCAACGACAAAGAAAGCGACACGAGAGACGCGGCACGACTTACGACTGACGATTTACTATACCCTAGAATGACACGAATCACGACTTGACGACTATTGCATTAGAGTTAGCTGTTTGGAAAATACACGATGAAGCATTGCGATGGGCTGTCGTTGGAGGTGGTGTCAATGTGCCTCCTCAGCGATTATGTGTACGGTAATGTAAATACGATTATGCAAGTGATAATTACGGTACGAGCGCAGGTGCATCGACCCTCAAAGTAAGTTAAGGAATTAATAAGGAATGTGTTTTGAACCCACTGTTAGCACTAATTCATAACCCGAGCCATCCTAGAACACCTCCCGTTTCGGTAATTAACTCCCACGTTGTCGCCACCCGAGATGATCGTCGATGACGTAGCCAGTACATAAGTCAGTACTGCACATTTAACCACAAACCCAATATTCCATCCAATAACTTTTACTTGTTTTTTAACTACTAATATTCATCAATTACTACACACACCACAACAACACCAGTAACGAAAATGACTTCCCACTCCGACCCGCCCCCCTCCTACAACCAAGCCATCGGGCTCACCCCCCACGACACCACCGAACCTCCCTCCTCCCTTCCCCATCAAGCCCGCAACGACATCCCCCCTTCCTCCCGGCGCAGCATGGAAGACGAGCTCCGCCCGCTTCCCCCGGGCTGGGTCCGCCAATTCGACGCCGACACCCAGCACCAGTTCTTTGTCGACACCACGGCTTCACCACCGCGGTCGATTTGGCATCACCCGTACGACGATGAGGTGTATCTGGATTCTTTGCCGGTTGGGGAACGGGACCGTGTGAAGAGGGAGTTGTCCGGGTTGCGGAGGAGTCCGAGTGTAGCTGATCTTGAGGCGGAGGATACCGACGTGTCCGATGCTTCTTCCTCTGTTTCTCACAAGCAGGAGAATGGAAACAACCCTCCCAACCGACGCACCCGCCTAGGCCGCCTCCTCAAAGACCGCCTAACAAACACCACCCACGCCCAACGCGCCGCCACCCGCGCCCGCCGCGCAGCCGCCGAACGCGACCTCTACACACAACACCGCGTGCTCCGCAAAGCGTTACTCGATGCCGCCGAATCGGGCCAGCCACAGCCTCTGGGACGGGATGAACAGGGAAGGGAGCTGTTTTTGGAACCGCCTGGGGTGGTGTATCCCGGGGTGGTGAATGTGAGACGGTTGAGTCCGTATTGGAGTGAGGTTAGGTATGCGGGGGATGGTGGGGGCCCTGGGGGGCCGGGG
>NW_026944110.1:0-117563 GCF_033296635.1 Dichotomopilus funicola | reverse complement strand
GGGATTTTTGTGTTTTTTTTTTTTTTTTTTTTTTTTTTTTTTTTTTTTTTTTTTGTTTTTTTTGGTTTGTTTCGGGGATGTCGTTGGAAATGTAATTAAACCGGAATTAATTAGAAAGTATCGCTGTGTCGGCGTCTTATTCCCCGCGTGTTGCGCTCGACGGTGTCGCCGAATCCAATAACAAAAAAAAAAAATTGAAGGGGGGAAGGGGGGAAACTCCCAGTTAATAAATACCCCAGCCCGTTCCCGTTGCCATGTCAGTCACAAAATCCCACTCTCGGCCGTCTAGCCGGTTACCAGGCAGACCAGACCAGGTAAGGCACACTCCGGAAGTTACACCCCCACCACTAAAACCCTATATCCGGCAGCCCAAAACTTCCACAGCACTTTGTTTCCAGCACCCATGCAAGCCACAGGAGTTTGCCCCGCATCATGCATGGCCTCTTCATTCGGCAAAGGTTAAACGAGGAAACCTCTCTCCCTCCCATGACGCGTCACGGCTTCGCAGCGGACATTGTTCCGCTCTCCGCTTCCGCTTCGGTGACTGAAGCGGAAGCGGAAACGGGAACGGAGACGGGAAACCCAATCGCGAGGGAAGGAGCGAGGGTGAAAACCTGGACTCATGTCAGGGGCAGCAAACTTATGTGACTCACTCATCTGAAACGTCACGGAATTATTGATAATTATTTTAACGACAGGTGTGCTTGTTACCTATCACACCAGGAAACCCATAATCCAAGCGAGATGCTAGGATGGTTCTATTGTTACTTTTGTTTTTCCTCGCTGAGGACTTACTTGGACGGACGAAACCCGGACAGAATTAACTTCTCAAACCACATTCTTAATAGAAGTGAGCAGAGCAACGAACACAGCGTTGCTGAACAACCAAATCCTACAGTCAATGGATAAGACTTTATTCCACACTTCATCAGGGGTTTGGCCAACAGTTAATTAAGAACTAGATTCACAAGTTAAGAAAATACTGCGAAAGCACCTAATAATCAAGCTCGCACCTCACTCAATACCGGGAAGATACAATAACCCAACCAAGTAAACACTTTGGAAGCTCCCTAAAAAGCCGGTAATCCCTTAAGGGGCAAAAAGAAAAATATCCTCCAAACACACATGTTAACCCCCTTTAACTCCCCTAATTCCTCACGTTCTCCCAAAACCGCTTCACCGCCTCACAATACTCCTCCACACCCCTCTCCTCCCCCTGAATCTCCCCTAACTTCCCCTCCAACCACATGTTCGCCTTCTCCGCCAACATCTCCCACTCCTCCGCCTCATCCGCCATCTCCTTCTCCAAAAACGCCAGCGCCAACGCGGTCGCCAAGGCATCCAACGCAGACCCAGAAACCTGGAACCCAGCCTTAGCCGCCGCCTGCGAGAGCGTCTTCTCGTCCAGCTTTCCGCGCCCGATGACCCCCAGGAGGCGTGGCTCACAGGCCCAGGATCCCTCGAAAGTTTGTAAGTCGACAAGCCGGTTCAGCTGATCAGCTTGTGATAGCTTTGAGAGGTCCTCCGGTTCCACCTCTTCAAGTTCCTCCTCCGTTTCATTCTCTCCAATCTCGGGGACGAAACTGGGGCCGTCATCCATCAACCCAAACCCCTGGTCGTCAGACTCTTCGTCTTCCTCGTCTTCGGAGGGTAGAATGTTGCGCATGCCCTTCGCCTTCCTGCGTGGCATCCCGACCGTACTGAACCCTGAATCCGAATACATATCCAGCTGTGCTATCTGCGCCTGCGGTGGAGCTGCGTAGCTCCCGAACGGGCTACCACCGCCCGGGGCAGGTGGCGGAGGCACCGCTGCGCTGGCGCACATAGCTACGGGTGCAGCAAAGGCTCTGGGGGCGAAGCTCGCTGTTGCCGCTGGAAAGAAACAAGTGGTTAGCAATCCGGGTCTAGCCAACGAAACTGAAAACTGTATAGGCTTACTAGAACTCCTCGCCTCCCCGATGGAACGGTTTCGTATGCTTCCTGGGTCACCTGCAGACGCCGATGAGCTGGGTTCAGCCAACGCAAGATAAGAATGTGTAGACTTACCAACACCAAAGAGGTGCCGGCGCCGTTTGCCTCCTCCATTCCTTGAAGACGCCGATGACTCGGGCTGAGATGGCTCCTCTTGCTCGTGCCTCTCCTCATTACCCTCCACTGCCACAAACGAACACCACTTGCCACCAACTTGGTGTGTCACGCCTAGCCGGACCGCCTCGCGTTCGACCATGTCCTGGAAACGGCCGGGGTACTTGTCCTTAACCAACTGAGCACCATCCGCAGTGCTATCCTTGGCGTGGAAAATCCAGCCGCGGCCGTCCTCCATCTCGCGAATGGCCTTGCGGGCTGCCAGCTGGTGGATCGTCTCCGACTTCTCCTCGAGCACCGTCACCGGAATCTCGAGCGCGATCGGTCCGTGGCGCGAGGTGCCGCGGAGAATGACGGACTTGGGCTGCTTTTGGATGGTCTCAGGAGAAAATAGGACGTAGACGGTAGTGCGGGAGTAGGGCAGAATCGGGGGGATGAGGAAAGGGGCCTGGAGAAACTTGGGCTCCGAGATCGCCGGGACATGTGAGTATTTTCCGCCCGACGAGGTATCGAGCGAGGCATCGGCCATCTCGACGTCAGGATCGGCGGACTTGTCGAAGAAGGATATGGGTTTCTTCTCCTCGGTTGTCGTGGCCCCTTCCGATGGAGTCGGTTCGTTCACATCCAAGACCAACCCGTCCAAAACCTTCTCGACAATCTCAAATTCGTCTTCCGCATCCGCACCCTTTGCCTCGCCCTCCTTGCCGTACTTGATTTCCAGCTTGTAATCGTCAATATGCGGTGTGAGAGATGCCTTCAGCATCCGCACAACCTTGGTGTTCATCTTTTCGTCATCCCCCACCGACTGCGCAAACCCATGCCCTGCTTCCGCCACGCCCTCGATCAGGGAATGGCTCACATCGCTCCCGATACCCAAGCTAAACACCCGCGCGCGGCCCTTGCTCTCGGCAATCTTCTCATTGAGCAGCTTAAAGAGCGCAGCTTGGTTCCAGATCTCGCCATCAGTCAGCAGAAACACCTCCAGATCCATATCGGTGTATCTCTTCTTGAAGGCATCCTCCATAGGGTCATAAATGTCGGTGCCGCCAAAGTCCGCCTCAAATGTGTCGACATAAGCCGTGGCCTTCTTGAGGGAAGACTGGTCGTACGTCTGCGAGCCATCGGGAAACAGGAACTCGTGCCGTGAGCCAAAGGAGCAGATGTTGAACTTGACGCCCACGGGAAGCGACTTGAGGAACAACTGCAGCGCAGTCTTGAGATTGGCAATGTTCGACCCCATCATGGAACCAGAGCGATCGCAGAGGAAAACAATCTCGGGCCGCGACGCGGGCAAGTTGAATTTGGGTACCAGCGTGGCCATCAGTGCGCGGTGGTTCGTCAACGTCGGGTGTGTCTCGAGCACGGCCACAGGGTCGCCGGTGTTGGTTGCCACGACCTGCAGGACAAAGTCGTCTCCGAGCTCTGCGGTCGACAAAGCCAGGGTGGCCGAGGCCTTCTGCAGTGACATGTCGGCGCCGCGAGCCGCACCCTCGGCAGTGTTACCAAGAGTCACCGAGATCGGATGAGATGGCGACTGGACATTCTTGACGTTGGAACCCGCGGGCAGCTCGACGTCGACCACAATGCTGATGCCGCTCTTCTTCTTGTCGATGCCAGTACTCGGCTCCAACTCGCCGGGGTAGTCGCCAAACCGTGGCGCAATACTGGTCGGGATGGTGAACCGGATTCCATCGATGCCCACATCCTGCTTTAGCTCACCGAGATACGTGATCTCAATCTTGAGCTCGGCATTCTCGGGCACATTGCCGATCGTTGTTGTGAAAACATCGCTGGCTTCCGGCAGCTGCTCCAGTAGCCCAGCCGTTTCGCCACGGTCCACGGCTTCCTGGTACGTCTTTTTTGCCTGAGCGCGCTCTTTAACAACCCCGCGGATAACCCGTTTCTCGTTGATGGTGCAGACAAAGTCAACGACCGAAACGCCCGCGTAGAGAGGGAAGGTGTACCGCAGCTCCTTGAGCTTCTCCGACTTAGGGTTGACGAAGTTTTGTGTGAGGGTGGTCCGGCTGGTCGACGAGACGATCTTGGTATGGGCTGAGAGTGACAGTTGCTGGAGGTACTTGCGTTGGGTGTGGTATGCGTAGCGGGGGTGCGGGACGATGTAATACAGCCCGCAAACGTGACCGTGATCAGCCATCTTTGCTTGTGAATCGGAGGAAGGACACTAAGACGATGTGTAAAAGGTAAATCCCAAAAATTAAGCCCAGAATAATGTTGGAGCAAAGTGCTGAGCTAAGTCGAAGTTCAAGATATGCCCGAAACAGGCAAGTCTGTCCAAGTCAGGGTTGATCCGACTGCTGGTGGTCGTGAATGTGGATGAGGACTTGTTGATGAACAATGATAAACCAAAACTCTCCCAAGACTTATCCACAAGAGAAAACCAAGCTTTATACCAATCCCCTCCCCAAGATCAACCCTCATGACGAATGTGCCCTCCCTCTCAGCCCTACCACCATCCATGGAAAACAGGCAACAAACCGCCTTGGCGTCAACCCCAAAGCGGCAATCAGTCATCCTCCAGCGAATCAGATCTCCCAGATCGCCCACGAGATCCACCTTTCCGCCCCCACCTTGCCGTGCTTGCCAACCGCTAGCAATGCTCAATTGTGCAAAAACCCTCTGCGAGCAAAACGAGGAGGGCCGCAGCAACACCACCGACACTGTTGGTTGTTGCACTGAACCCGTCATCAAACTGCCACCTAATCCAACCGCTTCTCCACATTCCGGCCAACCAACACGGACAAACCCCTCACTTCCCATCCAATATTCGACTCACCAGGCTGACTCACCGGGCTAAAAAGGGGTCTGAGCTGCAGGGAGCTTGTGTCCGGGCCCGTCCCATCTTCTCCATGACGTTGCACCAGGCGCCGTGTAAGTGGTCGGATCTTAAAGGAGGGTTAGGGTTCAGAATGAGTAGTACCGAGAAAGAAAATCCCAGTCCATCTATCAACAAGTTTGGGTCCAAGATTACAGCTGCTAGCAACAACCCGTCGACGTAGAGTCGCAGTACGGACCTGCGATATTGAGGCATTGATGACTAAGAGTTAAAAATCGAAAACGAAAGGGGAATATGTAAAGAAAAAAGCCAAAAGCTCACCACCGGGCCTCATCTCGGTGATAAGGCCCGGTGGCTACGAAAAGCCCTGATGGGCTTTTTCGATGCGACGCTTGGGGGGATCGAACCCCCAGCCTCTCGATTCGGGTCCCTCCCAATACCGCTGAACTAAACACGCCGGTGCGTGAGTTCTATTGGGAGGTCGGTGGCAGTGGGAGCTGTGGACTGGGTTATATACTGCTGAGGAAGGAGCGGGATTCATGGCCCCAGCAGGAGTGTAAGATGAGGTGAAAGATAATCATTGGCGGCACGGAGGTAGGCAATCACCCACAAAATGGTCTCATACTCCTCTTTATCTTTCAGCGCCCTCGACCACCATTCCCTTCCACTAGCCAGTCAACGGTCTCGGACGACCGGATTAATCCTGTTAATGCACATCAACCCCTATTCCTCAAACCCCCCGTAGCACGTTGGCTGAAGCGAAGCGCGCCTGCATCTTCTTAACCACTGCCAGCGCTGCCCCTTAACGCTCCATCCTCTTGTACCCAACTCCCCTCACGGCTTATGTATCCTCAGGGTCGCCAAAAAATAATCCTCCAGCGGGACCAAGTTCAACAACACGTCGTTGCACATCCACGCAACGGTGCACGCGACCGCTCCTGCCACGGCATCCAGCACATAGTGGTTAGCTGTCGCCACGATGGCGGTCAGAATGATGGCCGGGTACACCATGCCAATGGCGATGATTACAGTGCGGCGGCCGCCAAGGGAGAGAAGCGACTTGCGCTTGTTGCGTAGGAGTGGGACGGCGGCGATGGTCAAACCGATAAGGAACGAGTATCCAAAGTGAAGGGACGGCATCGCGGCTAAGTAAAGGGGAAAGTTAGCTTACCTTACTCCAGGTTCATCACAAACAACACTCCGACGGAGCTAGGGTGCTCACCATACTGGTTACAAAACCGATTTGTAGTCCAGACACTGCTGTCACCGTCCGCGCCGTGCACAGTGTCGATAAACCCGTACCCCTTGGCCTCCTCAGAGTTCTCTCCCATGTAGGTAGGATCGCTCAAAAGTCGTGGCGGCATACATGGCCAAAATGTGAAGACAATAAACGCCAATAGATTACACATTGCCATGGTCCGCCTCCGTCGCTCGTAGATCGGCGGTCCGAAAGCAGGCGCCCGCTCTCGCCAGTTCTTCAGCGTGGCCGGCCAGTGCCCGTCCGACCCGTCTCTGTATCTCTCCTCCTGTAACAGCTTATGTCGTGGCCGGGCGATCGTGATGTGGTACAGGATGATCAGGTAGAGGATAGTACCCGGAATGTGGATAAACGAATACGTCTTGTTAGTCCAGCGCATCAGCGTGGGCCTTTTGAGGAACCATTGTTGCACAGCAGGCTCGACAAACAAACCAAGAGCTTGTTCAGCATGGATAACCTGAAGGCCGTGTTCGCGCGCGGTGTTGACCGTGGACTCTTGGAGCGTGACAGCCGTAAAGGCGCGACCGAGTTGATAGACCTACACACGTTAGGTATTTGTTCGGGTGGGAGTAAAGGCTAGGAAAGGGGGCCGAAATAACCGCCGCTTCTTGTCGACATACCCAGTAGATCAGCGCCCAATACCACACCTCGACGAGGAACGGAAACCTCTGGAGCACCCGGCTGAGAAAACGGTCCTTGAAGATCTCAGTATTCGGTGTCGTGACCTCCTTCTCCCAACCCAGACACCGCAATCTTCGTTTCCGCCACCGCGGTGCCGTCTTTGCCGAAACATCATCCATGAGAGTATCACTCGAACTGCTGCTAAAGCGGCTCAGTGTAGGCGGCAGGAGGGTAAGTTCGTCTTCTCTGGCGCAGCCTGTTTCGACATCGTCGTTGGTCTCGTGATCCGCGGCGTACTTAAGGTGCTGCCATGGTTCCGGCCGAGTGGAAGACCGCGGTAGCCCGAAGTTGGCACCGCTAACCTTGTTGCGGTTAACGATGGTGCCAAACACCAAGAGGCTGACCACAATCAGAGGTTCCAGCATCGCACCAAGCGCCATATTTCCCGGAAGGATGTTTGGGGCCAAACGCAACCGGCGACAAGGTATGATATTGAGGAGAAAGACGAGAGAAGCCGGCTTGAATATTGAAGATTGGTCATAAAAAAGGGGAACGGACGACAACAGATGGGAGGGGTTCTGTTATCTGATCACCCAAAGTTTACAGCGGGTGGACGGGCGCAATGACCCTCACTTCAATCCATCGGGCCCGCAAAACACGGGCAGTCGTTCTTTCCCGGTGCGATCCATGACACCACAGCAGATGGAAGGAGCAACCGGAACACAGAATCTTGGCAGTCAAGGTTTTTCAGAAGTCGGGTGCCACTTTGATTCCACGCCAAGTTCAAGGCTCGCACGACATGTTGGAGGACATGTTGACCCACCAATATTTGTGACCTCCAACGGTGTTGCTAGGTGGGCTCTAACCTCCAAACCGCCAAGGGACCTGCTTGCTAGCATATCTTCAACCACGAATAGTTCGGAATTCGGGACGTGGCCATGGCCCGAGGCAAATGGGGTCTGTGAGCCCAAGAAAAGGAGGAATGGCGGGAGACAGAACATAGGGAATAACCAAACAAGAAGGAGTCTTCGGTTTCGGTTTAATTCAGGCACAGGATGCCAGTATAGGTGTTCCATTCCCAAGGATTTATTCTGACGTCGGATGAGTCGGAACATTGAAAGGCGGAGGAATTAACCCTTCTAGTGGATGTTAGGTGGACCGGTGTTTGTGCACACTGCAACTTCCCTGCAAAGAGACAGTGAAGACACGCGGGCCGCAAAAGGCCATGGATCCATGGATGCCGGTAGGTAGAGTACTCTTCGGCATGACGTCTTCGAAAACCGTTCAAAATGGAATCAGGTCCGTGGAGAAAAGTGATGGAAAACCTTGTGATACGACCGGTTCAAGTTTGTTACGTGATATCTGAATCTAACGTTGTACAAATAACGTACCGAGGGTGCTCGCGTGCAGTGTTACTCCTTGCGGTTATCCCCACCAAATCACGATTCTTGCTGTCGAAAGAAGATCACACTCCTCCATAACAAGATCTCAAGAGATATTGACCGTCGAGGAGTTATTCCGACAGGCGAGTTGATATCGTATCATGAAGAACAAAAGATTCTTAATAACCGGGATAACGGCCCATCAAGAGAGCCCGAGATACCTCGGTGATGAAGTCCATCGCGGCGTTCATCCGCGCCGACCCCCGACTCGGACGGTTCGGGGTCGAATGGCGATCCACACTTCCGTCATTGATTGAAGTGAACGGAAGTCAGGTCCGTCGCCAAGCTCTTGGAACGGGGCCCACTTACATGCGCCAAGCCCAAACCACAATGTCCAAAACAAGGGGGCTTCACGATGGTCAGAACTTAAAATCGTCGTTCCCAGATTATCTTCGTGTAGGAGTGCCGCTGCGGAAGAGCTTTGCATATAAAAAAGGATCAAGATCTCATAACAATTCCCCTTGGTGAAAGGACCAAGTATGAATAAATCAAGATCAACTCCCAGTTTTGTTCCGCCTCCGGGTGGACTTTGATCTCGGGGGGGGCGGAGACGCCGGATATACCGGCCCCGCATCAAGCATGCTTCCCGAACTCGTGGGAGATTTCCGTATTGGGATGTCCCAAAACGGCATGTGGGGTCGAATAATTCGAAAGAAACGGCGAAGAGACATACTCACCGGCTCGCTGTGGCCAAAAAAAGCGGCAGACCCAGTCCCTGGATAACTTACTTTGCTACAAAAGTGAAAAAAGACCAAGAAGAATAAACCAAAAAAAGTAAAAGATGACAAAAAAGAGTAAATCAATCAAAATCTACCAAGGTTTGATCGAATGTTAATGGATTGGACTTGAGCTATCTGTTTGAGTGTGCCGCTTTTTTTTTGGCCACAGCGAGACTGGCTGGGGAAAGGGTGTCGATAATGTTAAAGGTAAGTAGGCGCTGTTCAGCACGATATTGTTGAAGCGGCGCAATCCGTGGGGAACTTGCAAGGCAAGACCGAGTAACGTTATTTACTCCCTTACAGGTAATTACCTCTAGAGCTGAACATTCACGTATTTCCAATAACTACTGTTGTTTTAACGGAGGGATTTTGTGATTGTAAACTATTCGAGACGAAGGGAAACGAGGCCATAGTAAGTAATGCTCATGAATCGGAATCAGAGTGTCAATAATTAAATAGTACTAGAGAGACGATAACCAAGTCTACCAGTATTTCAACCACTTAACTATGCTGTTGAAGCAGCTTTAATCATCATTCCAATTCACCTTAGAATCCAATCTCCTTACGCAGAATCCACCTGTCCCTTTTTCTCAATGGGGTTATCAATGAGCATGTTGAACTCTTTCTCCTCCTCAATGATAAACAGTGAAGCTAGAGGAAAGTTAGCCCGGATCAGATTCACGAATCAAACACAATTTAACACATACCGAGGGCCGCGAAGGCGATGAAACTCCCAGCCGTTATCCAAACGTTGCGAAACGCCACCACATATGTATTCAAAAGCACATTCGTACCACTCTCGATAATTTCAGGGGTAGCGCCTTGGATGCCCCTGAGCGCTGTCTCATTCCGCTTTACCAGCGCGGCCACAAAGGACGGGATACTGCTCGCTGGCAAGCCGTCAGGGACAACTACCTCCCTCGCATTCTGCTCCAGCCGACTCATCGCGTCGTTAAACACCGCATTGTACACCGCTAACCCGACATTCCCGCCCAACGACCGCACCGAGATAAAAAGCCCGCTCGCGACGCTAATCAACTCGGGTGGCGTCGACAACTGCGCGACCACAATCAAGGTCGTCAACAAGATCCCAAACCCGATCCCCATCATCGTCCCGAATCCCCACACCGCGTGATCGCTATCCCGCCCACTGGCTGCCATGCCCGCGAAAAACACGACCAACAACATAAAGCCAGCCACCGTAATCCACCGTACCCGGCGTGTCCGTGTCGAAGCCCACCCCGCCACACATCCGAAAATAGCAGTGAAGATGAACTTGAAACTGTACCGCACCGCGACAAGCATGGTATCAGACGGGGTGTACAGCAAACTGACTTGGAAGGAGAAGTAGCTGTTGACAGCGAAGAAGGCGAGCCCTTCGAAAAAAATGGCGAGGCACGCGAGGCCGAAGTTGCGGTTGCGGGAGAACAGGCCGTGGTGGAAGAGTCCGTCGCGTTTCCAGCGCGTCTCGTACACGATCAGCACTATGGCTAGCGCTACGCCCACGGCAAACGTCGCGCTCACGCGTGGATCGGTCCACTCGTAGGGGTTTTTGGAATACGACAGGCCGACGGAGAAGAGAACCAGCCCAGCGGCGAAGAGGAAGTTCCCGGTCCAGTCAAGCTGGGCTAGGCGTGTGCGGTGCGAAGAAATCCCCAGTTGGCTTGGAAGAGGGGGTGGGTGGTAGACGACTGCGCATATGAGACCCGAGACTGCGAACCAGGCCATGGCGGCGTAATAGTAGTTTTGGAAGCCGGGCGAGTCCGGGCTTGCGTTGCGGTTGAGGGCTGCGCCCATGAACAAGCCGACAAGACTGCCGAGACTGCCAGTGACAATGGCGCATGCTTGGGCCCAACCCCGCCAACGGCGTGGCAGGACTTCGGAGGCGACAGTGTGCAAGAGGGGTTGGGCGCCAAATGCCGCGCCGACGAGGCAAAAGCCGGCGATGGCCATGTTAATGGAGGTCGCGCGGGCGATGACGGCGGATCCGACCGCACCGATAAGGGTCGGGGCAACGAGGAGCCATTTGCGGCCCCAGTAGTCGGCGGCGCGGGATACAATGGGGCTGAGGACGACCGTGAGAATCGCGATGGATCCTGGAAACCAGACGACTTGGCTGCTGTCATTGAAATGAGCCCCGATGGTTTGTCCTTGCTGTGTAGTGTGAGCAGTGAATGCTACTTTCAGAAACTGAGGAGAATTTACTCACCACGCCAGCGCCTACGAGGCTAAATAGCTGAGCGAAGTAGATAAGGCATACTGCCAGTACTGCTAGGAATGTCCTTGCGGACAGTCGTGGAGCTGACTCCGGTAACTCGTCGCTCGCGCTCCCAGAATCCAGAGCAGGTCGGTCTGAATTGGCCCGATGCTGGCTGCTTTGGGGATTTTGAGGGTTGGAATGTTGTAAAGAACCCATGGTTTTCTCAGGTGCACGCATAGATGATAAGTGATGAACGTGTTACGGGGGAAAGAACATGACTTCGTGAGGAAAGCCGAGGAGAACACCACGGGCACTGTCATCCTGTTCGGACTGTAGGTTGTCCGCATCACTTGGCTGGTTTGCTCAGGTTTAACTACCCGAGCCCGCCGCTGTGCAACGAACACACGTCTCGGAGTTCAACTGGATCCAGCTGAGAATCTGAATCAGTCCAACCCTCCAGCGGTGCGATCTGCGGGCGGTGTGCAAATGGCGGCCCATTCAAGGGCTGTGACTGTGGTGTGATGGAAAGGTGGTGGTTTCTGTGAAACTTGACTTCACACATCGTCTCGCTGATAATTACGTCCTGAGAATTGGACCAAATGTGTCGGGCATATCGTAGCGATGTACAAGGATGGATACGAGTCAGTATAACAAATGAATAGACTGGGGCTCAGTAGTACAGCAGCGTTGCTTGAAGCTTCAATTGGGTTATACTTGTCGGCCCCAAGTATGTAGTTTTAGTTCCGTTGTTCGTGGGCCGTGGTAAGGGCTTTGAGTTAAGAAGTATTCGGGTTTTTGTCAACTTAAAAATTAATGTTGAGAAGACGCAATGCAGGGGATCCGAGATCTTGTGGGGCACATTCGACATCACACCAAAGCTTTGCACCTGAGCGATCGCTTGGTTGATTTAGAGTCTTTTACGGCGGTTCACAAGCAATTAACCCGTAAGAAACTTCTTGAAGGGTTCTTTTCAAGAGCTCTTGATCGAGGCGACGCCGAAGGTACAGTTGGTGGGCACTTGCAGTGGGTCACGCCTGGCGCACAGCAGATGGCTAAGGCTCCACCTCTTGTTGAGGGAAGGAGCTTTCGAATTGGCGTCATGTCGTTGTCGCGCAGAACAAAATCTTCTCCTCTTCAAATCTGGCCTCATCATGACGCTCCTAGGAGGACCACGGTTGCGACACGCAATTAAAATGCCCCTAGATCTTTTCGATGCGTACGAAACTGGGATATGGACACCCGCAACAACCGACGTTCCACCCGCTCAAGCGTTGAGCACCATCATCAGCACGGATCGAATGACAAACCGACCTCGATTCAAATGGCAGCCTTCGATCGTCTCGACCTCGAATTCGAAAATGAACGAGCCGACAGTGACATATTCTAAGAAGACATCGTCGGGATGACCACCAAGCCAGCATGAGCCAAGCCCCAGGCAACATCGCGACCATCGGGCAAGGGGATTCACAGCTTCGCGATGTACCCAATGCGGAAGTGCTGCGATAGCCAACTCTTTCTCAGTAAGGTGGGGGCCTCCCTCGACCCGTCCAAGAACAGATGTCGGCAAACAACAGGTTGTGTCCTGGCGTTCCTGCTTAAAGACTGAATTTGCCGCCTAACTGTGAGTAGACTTGGCGCGTTCTCATCGCATCTCCGTACTTCCAATCAACAACAACCTCCAAGGTTGGTTGGTATCACCAACACAACACCTTGGACTCGACTGGGTGTTACGCGCCGCCCGCTTGCCGATGCTCATCTTCTTCACCGCTCGCGCATTTGGCCCCCATCAGGCTCGATCGGTATCAACTTCGGGCGGTTCTGTCCGCGCGATGAATGGATGCGGGAACCCAAAAATTGGGCAGCAGCGGTGGTGGTGGGAACTGGTTATGGGGTGGTTGCATGGGTCGCATCAATTGGTCCGCTGCACCGGGCCGCCTATTTTTGAACCAACGGCCCGGGGCGCGCCGGAATCGAGATCAACAGGCCGCTCCGGACGGCGCTTCCAAATCCCCATTTTGCACCTGGGATAGGAAGGCGACGAGTTCTTCACATGCAATGAGTCAACGCTTGGCTGCAGGTCTGCTTGTTGGCCACATTTGGCCAAAGATAGGCAACGAAGGGCAACTCCGGGGGTTCGAGTGGCGGTCATTGGTGGCCTTGCGCCGCCTTGCGTTTTGGTGTTGCGTATTCCCAGTTTCCGTTGCACGGGGAAGATGCGACTTTCTCAGCTTGTGGGGCGTTGCAGCGGGCGATCGCTGGTGGTTCGCTGCTTTGCCGCTGGTGCGAGAGCAGCCGAAATGCACACTGCCCCATCAGGCCGGTTGTTGGTTTCCCCTGCATTTTGCCAGCAGACACCAGAGGTGAGTTTCTAGCCATTCTCAGTGGTTTACGATCGTTGACCCAGATGTTCTCACTCGGCGGCACCTCAGGCAGGGTTCCCGTGCGCCTCCAACTCTCCAAATCGGGGCCCGAGATGTCGTTCCAGGTTGGACGGCGTGGTGGATGGTGGTCACTTGCCTGTGTGTTTTAGGTGGGTGGGGACAGCGACACGCCCCGGGACTGGCTGGTGGTGCGCCAAGGGTCGTGGAGGGGGACACATGGGTTGGGCAAGGCTCGCGCTTCCCGTGCCGTCCTCTTTGCCGCCAACAGTGCTCTGAGTGAGATGATAAAATGTTGGCGCCCGGGTCGAATTGGCCGTCTCTTCAATCTCTCCTCGAAGTCAAGGCGACAAAACGGAATCATCACGACACCAACGCAGCCACGGGACACGACGCCAGCCTGAGAGGACAGAAAACGCCCAAACTGACTCAACGCCGAATGCCCTGATCCCTGTTCCAAGCCGACAGCCTTCCCCTGCGCAGAAAACAGGCCGGTAGGCACCATAGCTTAACATGCCGTCCGGCTTGCCCAACAAATCGGGGTCCGAGGCCGAGCTCTCGGCGGCTGAAAAGAGTGAAAAAACGCCAGAGTTCGCTGTCTTCGAGAACTTGGACCTGGAATTCAACACCGACCTGGAGACCGTCTCGCCGGGGCCGGGGAAGAGATTGCTGCTGACAACCAAAGAGGGTGTTCAAAAGAAATACCTTCCCGGCCAACCACGCTTCCGGTTCGACAGGGAGCAACCTGTCATCGGTAACCAGAAGCTGGATCTCCCGACGTACCTTGTCGACAACCACAATACTCGTGATCTTGACGGGCTCATGAAGTTCATGAAGGTCCTTTTCGTGCAGACTCCGTACTGGAAGCACATCAACCCGCTGCACCACCAAGCATCCCATGCTCGTGCGATCAAAGTCACGGAAAACCCAGGCCTCCACCTCGTCTGGTACTACGAATTGATGTACATTAAGCCCATCCCGGCGTATTTCTACAGCAAGGCCTTCTGGGACTATCTTAAGGATCACGACAAGGGTGCCCGCGATGAGGACAAGATTCTGGGAGCTTGCCTCGGCTTCATGCGGACATATTATATGCTCATCCAGTACGAAAACGACTACAGGGAAGCCTGCAAATTGCACATCATTCCTCCTAAGAGCGACGGCAGTACCCCAACCTACGAAGAGTGGTGCAACTTCATCCTCCCATTCGCCAAAGTCCTCGACAAGGAGACCAACCGCCGTTACCATTACGGCGAACTCCGGCTCTCTCGCATCAACCGTGTCGCCTTCTTCTGCAAATTTAGCCTCGCCTACTTTCACATCTACCCACAATGGGGCTCGTTCCTAGAACACACCCTGACACCGGTCATCACTATCTTCGCGATTTTTTCCACTGTGCTCAACTCCATGCAGGTTGGGCTCGCAGCCCTGGATTCGAAGGGCCAGAAGGACCAGCCACCGGGCCTGTGGGGCCAGTTCGTCGAGGTATCCATATGGTTTCCCGTGGTTGTGATGGCTTCGATCGCTCTTGTACTCTTATTGGCAACTGCGGGTATGGCAACTATGGGCATTAAGGACTACCTGCGTGGGAGAAAGGTTCGTGCAGCAAAGAAAGCGGGTCAGCCGGTTGATCCAAAGAGTCATGGAATGATCCGGTAGTGGGTGGTTTGGCAGCATTTTTATTGGTGGTACAGTACGGGCTTGGATTCTAGCGGGTTGTTGGCCATTTCTTTCTATATCGTTTCGATCTATGATCTATGTACACAAGGAGCCTGGCGTTCGGGGGTCTTTCGTCACTTCTTCTGCTCGCCGCCGCTTCCGTTCGTTATATCCCACTTCCCCCGTTTGCGCCTGCAAATTCAGCCCGCTTCACGCCAAAACGTTCGCCAATTGTTACGAGCCCACCGACCACCAGCAATTTCCTGAACGCGGTACCGTCTGCATCATCCCCGAACCCCGTCTCCAGCGCTTTCTGCACCACCTCCCAACTCACGAAACCAAGCTTCTCGACGGCCTCACGCGTGCAGATCCCGCGCAGCTTGTTGTGGATGGGTCCGTCCTTGGGCCACCGGTTAGGCGCGACATAAGGGTGCTTCTTGCGGTCGTACAGCTCCTGCGTGATGTACGGCTTACCGGCCTCGCGGAGGATCCACTTCTCGCTAAACAGGCTACCGACACGTTTGGTACTGCCGGACCACGGCAGGCCCCCCTTGCGGGCGACATTCTTCTCGTCCGGGGTGTACACCATCTTGACGGTCGGCGGGAGCCCGTTGACGTACTCGGACAACACATGGTCGAGGAAGGGCGGGCGCGCCTCGATACTGTGTGCCATCTCGGTCCGGTCGCCCAGGCATGTCAGGAGGTTGTTGGCCAGCAGAGACCGGCTCCAAAGGTACTGGGAGCTGTGCAGCGTGTGCCACTTATTCCGGATCTTCTCGCGGGCCTCTGGCTGGGTCTGCGCCAGTTGGGTCGCAGCCCAGTTGTACCCGGCATTTTGCTCGCGTACCCAGGGCTCAAAAAGGTCCAAGGTCGCTTGCCACGTCTGGGTCACGAACGGCATTTGGACATTGTTGATCTCGCGGAACGTCTCCGGGTCGGGTATTCCGTGGTTAAACCACCCCGCGCGCGAGGTCAGTACGCCTTTCAAAGCCTCGAAGGACTTCCCCCAGAGGTCCTCACGGAGGGCATTATCGCTGGCCAGCGTGGTTTCGGGCATAGCCAGGTCAGGCTCGCCGAGCACGTCCAGGGCGAAAAAGGGGTAGCCGGCGAAGTGCTCGTCAGATCCCTCGCCAGTGAGTACAACCTTGAAGCCGTGCTCGCGAGGGACAGTGGACAAGCAGAATTTCCCGACGCTGTTGAGGTCCAGGTTGTGGTGTTCACAGTGGTAGACCGAGTCGGCGAAGTTCTCGGCGAGAGCTTCCTCGTCCATACGCTTCTTGAGAATCTGCACACCTAGCCAGTTGGCCGTTCGCTCGGCAATGTCTACACCTGGTCAGCATTCGGGACATATCGGGGGGAAGAAGGGAGGAAGCGCAACGTACCGGCTTCGTTGAAGTTGTCGTCAGTTGGGAACTCGATGCTGAAACAGCAGATTCGCTTTGTGGCGTCCTGGTTGCCCAACTTAATGCCCTCATCTTTCACGAGATGTGTCACAATGCCCGCGAGCAACGATGAATCGATACCGCCCGAGAGGTAGATACCAATCGGCACGTCGGCGCGCAGCCGCATCCGGATCGCATCAATCAGCCGCTCCCGCACTCCTTGCACCATCTCGTCGATCGATCTCGTTTCTTTCTCGCGCTACCAGCCGACAGCGTTAGTCAATGGTCCCATCGGCCAAGGCCCACCGTGCATTCCAGGTTGGGCGAACTCACCTTGTCCTTATAATCCATGTCCCAGTACCAACCCTTCTTGATGCTCCCATCCACGCCAACCTCGACCCACCCGGCAGGCGACACCTTCTGTACCCCGTGGAACAGCGTCTTCTCCCCCAGCATCCACGCGCCCGTGGCGATTGACCCGACGTCCCACTCAGGCTCCCATCCCAGGCCCAACCATGCCTTGGCCTCGGCAGCGATGAGCAGGCGGTCCTTGTCGACGGTATAAAACAGCGGTTTGATGCCGAAGCGATCGCGCGCGAGGATGATGCGTTCGGCGCCGGGTACGCGCTCGTCGTACAGCACGAGGGAGAATTCACCGCGTAGATGGGTGAGGAAGTCGGGCGCGCCGTAGACGGTGTACAGGGCGATGACGAGCTCGGTGTCGGCGTGCGAGGGGAAGTGGTAGCCGTGGACAGTCTCGAGCTCGGTGCGCAGAGCGTCGTTGGGGTCGTAGATCTCGCCGTTGATCACGGCGTGGATTTTGTTGTCGGGCGAGTGGTCTATGCGGCATTTGTTAGATGGTCTGGAGTGTATTTTTTGGTATATTATGTGTGTTTGTGCCGTTTTATTGGCCTCATCTCTCCTTGTCTTGGTTTATTGTATTCCTTTCTGGGTTTTGGGATCTAGGGAATTCAGGATATATCGGGCGTACGTACGGGGCTGGTTTCCGGACTCGGAAAGATCGTTAATGGAGAGACGGTTATGTCCAAGGCCTACAAACAGACACCACCAATGTTAGCGCTTTTGTTTTTACCTTAACCTGAAGCAAAGGAGGTTGATGATATGCTGGGGAACCGTACCGACAGAACCATCCTCATTGATCCAGATGCCCTTTGCGTCTGGCCCGCGGTGGGCGATGAAGTTGAGGCCTTTGCTCAGACCGGCTTCCAGGTTGGCGCGTTCCTCGTCCGAAGCCGTCTGGCGCTGCCGCCGGTCAAGGCGGACGCTGACGCAGATTCCGCACATGGTTATCGTTTGTTGTCGGTTTTCGTCGGTTGGGTGTTGGCGATTTGTCTGTTCAGGGTATCGTCGTCTTATGTTATTAAATATGGGATGGTAATGGTAAGGGATATATGCAGGTAGGGCTGAACAGAGGGAAATAGGACACAGCAGGCTGAGGAATCACATAGTTTTATACAAAATAAGAAAGTAATAATTACAAATTCCACGAACCATCCGAAGGGCTTAAACCAAAATATGCAAATTATCGGCGCACGTTGTTCACCCCTCCCCCCTCCACTCCCCTTCGCCATCTGCCGTTGGAACACGACTCGGTCGGCAACCGTCGAACCGAAGCTCAGGTAGGTAGCCCTCAAAGACGCGAAGTCCGTACCGCACCCCCCCTGGATGTTTCCCCACCTTGGACACTCGTACAGTGTATATGTACATCAATTAAGGTACTCCAAAATATCACATCAGCTTTGCTAGTGTAGGCTCCGACTACTACTGTACATGGAAAGGCGCTGGGGCACAGTGTATGCGCTTTTCTTATTTCCCGGTCATCTTTCAGTGGGTGTCGGCTGGGATGGGATGTCCCTCTACAGCCGTGTGACGTCGCAGTTCTGTTGATCCAAGGGCTATCCCGGCCCGGTCATAAGCTTTTGTGGCTTCGATGAAGCCCACGGGCAAGGGGTCGGCGCTAGCTTGGCTCCGACTGCCGACTGGGCTGATATTCGGCTATGCTTTCTTTCGGCTTCTCGCGAATGACACGCCTTGGCTTTACGAGCACTTTTGATCACTCATCAAGAATTGAGTAAGAAGTGAGATGAGACGAGATGAGGGTACGATGGCGACGGTGCCCCGGTGGCAGAGATGGCCGGAGATGGCGGAGATGGACTCTACCTAGCGGGGAAGAGGGGATTGTCCTACTTTGCCTACGCAGAATGTACAGTACAGCATGCTACCTTGGTCGGGGTTTTTTCGTTGTTGTTGTCGGTCGTTGTTGTTCCCGCGTCGGGCAGGTTACGTTTATTGTGAAGGTGGGGCATGAAAGCAAGCTCAAAGTGGATTCTTGCATTCCGTTGCGGTATGCCCGTTGGTTGGCAAACTTTTTAAGCCGGGGTCCTAAACTTGATGTGTTACATGTCTTACCTAACGGGATGTGTGGTTCAATTGGGTAATAGTTGGGGAAAAGGGAAGCTTTGCCGTTGAATGGGTGGTCGTCCATGTCCATACTGCGTACAGTATGTCAGCTGTTCAGCTTCGATGGGGGAGGTGAGCGCACTGTATCATGTCTGATTGTGGATTTCCGTTTTGGGTGGGGATTGCGGGGTGGAGGGGTACAGGACAGCGCTGATCATCGGACGGCGGAAAAGCTTGGAGAGAAAAAGAGAGAGCGAGAAAAACTTGGCTTTTACTTGGCTGCTTGTTTCTGTTGAAGGAAGTCTCGAGGTGAAGACCTGCATATTTCCGAGCTCTGTCCGCGCTCGGGGAAAGCGCGATTGGGGGCCGTGCTGGAGCTCGGGGTTATGGTTCGCGTTGTCGAAAATGTCGAGTTGGAGATAATTGTGGGGTTACCTCGGCTGGCGGAATGAGTGCGAGGGGCTCGGAATGACGAGTTGATGCCTGGGTGATGGAGGCAAGTCCTGGGTTTCTCTCGTACGTTTGCCGCTTTGCATGTTGTGTCTGAGCTAAAGCAAAAGAGCGGTGGATGTAGGATGTGACATGGGGTTGTTGATGGTTTTGGGTGTGAATGGCGTGGCTCGGCCGCTTGATCGGGAAAAGGTCCGAACTGATTTGAAAAATAAAGTTGGGAAACAAGGTTAAGGCTGGGAAAGCGCACGAGGCTCACTCAGCTGAGGTAAGAGGGTGAAGGCTTGGTGTCGTCTGGAATTTATGATGCGTAGTCAGTTAAGTATGTTTACGCTGAGTGATACCACTTGCTACCGCGGTAAGTGTTTTCCTCATCATTTAACCTCTAGAACCATTCAGCCTCATTGTGGGAAAGAGTTGAGAAGTACTGAGGTTAAACAGTGGGGCGAGGCGACCAGAACCGAAGCTGTGCCTGGCAGGCTGCATTTGCAGGATCGAAACTTGCTGCTGACGGCGACGCACCTGGCTATTGATGCGGGCGTTGGTCCAGTCGCGACATAGCTTGTTTTCCGACGACGTCCGTCGTGGATCAGAAAAGTATCCAAATTAAAATTTCGACGTGGTTGGTATTGTCACAGTGGGTGTTGTGGGAAGTGTTGAGCCATCGGAGCTTCATTTGGATGAAAGATGGGTATGTTCGTTTCGTCTTGGCGCAATCGGTCCCCAGCGTGAAAACTCGACGGTAACACAAGTTAGTAGTCCGTACTATACACCGGTTTTGCCTCTAGGTACTTCGTACACGGAGCCGAAGTCACCGAGGCCACGGCTTTTGAAGCCTGCCGGAAAACACCGAAGCTGGGCTCGGCGTGATCATTATGGGGCCGTGTTGGTTTACCCCGGATTTCTCCAGGGCCGGGCCGCCACTGCTGTCCACGGGACGTGCCTTGTCCAAAAATATGAAGTCGGCCGGCAGTTTAGATGCTCGGTGAGCGTCTACCATTTCATCATTGCTTTCCAGATTGGGAGTGCGAGTCGGTATTTACAACACGAGTTTCGTGTTCGGTCGACGGAAAAATGAGGCAACAATTGACTGCAGCTGAAGGTTGATGCATTGCAACTAAACTAACGCAGGGGCAATGAAGAAAGGAAGACGATTTCGACAATGTTGCCGTTCTCGAGGTTTCGGAGTCGCCAGCCGACGATGGTTCTTACTCAGTACACCGCGGCGATCCTGCTCGACAACTCAGGATCGTGGCGGTTTGACGACGGACACGAGGTGCTGAATCTCTTTTTGTCGCCGCTGCTCGGGCGCGAGGGTTGGTGATGGGTGGAATACGAATTGCTGCAACGTCAACTGACTGGCTCGTCCAGCCGCTGCGGCCCCATTCGCCGGACGGCAAACCAGGAAACGGGAACCCACCTTCCAGCCATCGCTGGGATCTCGCCCTCGGGTAGACGATCGATCGCGACGATAGTTAGTTAAAAGCCGGTGTCCTCCGAGTTCAAGTTGTGTGTAAAGAGGACCATCTCACAGACATCAGTAACTTGAGCAAATCAACACTTCAGCATATCCATCACCACATCCAAGATGCGCACCACCATCGCCACCCTCGCCCTCGCGGCCGCAGCCACTGCGCTGCCCAACCAGAACCGCTGCCGCGACACCACCTCCAAGGGCTTCACACTCACGGCCCACGTGACCAACCCGGACATCGACATCACCCCGTCGGCCGAGGGTCTCGTCGTCAGCTCGGCACACACCGGCGCCGGCCTGGCCGCCGCGGTCCTCAGCGACAGCACCCCCCGGCTCTTCTACCAGAACGGCTCGACCGCCAGCCACGAGAGCACCCTCCTGACCGACAGCGGCACCCCTCCCTTCCCCGTCAGCGTGCAAATCCAGAAGCAGACCGACGCCCGCCGCATCATCGACATTAGCGTCGGCCAGGGGTCGCCGGCGTACGTGGACGAGAAGGGCTTTGCGGTTAACGCGTTTGGCCCAGGCACCTTCCTTGCTTGCCACGAGGTTATTCCGTACTACAACCAGACGTTTGTCACGCTGCAGTATATCTATGGCGAGGTGCCGACCTCGGGTGACGACCAGGGCGATTGTGCGGTTATTGAGTTGCATGCGAAGTGCGCTGAGTTGAATGAGCTGCCGGATGGGAGCCTTGCGAGCCACGAGTTTGCGCAGGAGGTCGCTTGCCAGGCTTAGGAATGTTGAGATCTGGGGAACCTATGAGGGGAACAGGAGGAGTCAACTGTTGACAAAACTAATGCTGGGTAATTGAGTATTGAGACTCCTAATACACTAGTCATAATGCGTGCAGGCTAAGGTACCTAGAAAAGAACGTTAATTGACATTTGTCGCAACGAAACCCTACTGCCGAACAATCTGCCATCAAGGTGCACCTGCCCGCTGTGCCAAGTCGCACGCAAGCCAACCCCACAGCGGCCCCTATCGGTTTGGGACTTGTCCGGCCCGACACCACCTGTCACTGGCCGGGCATTGCAGGCGTGCAGATCGTCATCGCCCAGAACAGGAAGCTGCGAAGCATGCCCTGGAAGGCCTGGGAGGAGGATTCGCTTGGAAGCTTGGGACTTCGTATGCTGCCAACACGAAGCGTTCCCCTGTTGACCTTCCACATTCGCGACCAGAATGTCACTTCTCCACGCATTGCAACAGTGGCTTATCAACTCTTTCGGGACAATTTTAGTTTGCGGGTGAGGACGGGAGTGTCAAAAAGGCGTGGGATCGCACGCGAGAGCGAAGGTAAGTACTTGTTTCTTTTTGTGCTGTTTTACAGTGTTGTCGTCAATTGTATCTGTTCAGCATGGCGAGACTTTCTGGTCTTGCCGTGGGCGCTGCGTGCCTCGCACAGCTTGTCGCGGGCCTTGGCGGAGTGCTTGATGGCGTGCCGACGCTCCGAGATCCCAGAGGACAGGTAAGTATCCTCTCAATCGGTGCTTTTAAAACAACAATCGCACGGGATACTGACCCATTTTCAGTTCAACCGGCGACAAGACCGCGCTGCCCTCGCAGCCCGGGACGCCGCGGAGCTGTACCCCGTGCACACGCTCCAGGTGCCAATCGACCACTTCCACAACGACAGCATCTACGAGCCGCACACGGACGACAAGTTCCCGCTGCGCTACTGGTTCGACGCGAGCCACTACAAGGAAGGCGGCCCCGTCATCGTCCTGCAGGGCGGCGAGACCAATGGTGCCGACCGTCTCGAGTTCCTCCAGAAGGGCATCGTCGCGCAGCTGGCCAAGGCCACCCACGGCCTCGGCGTCATCCTCGAGCACCGCTACTATGGCGAGAGCTACCCGACCCCGGACTTCAGCACCGAGAACCTGCGCTTCTTGACTACCGACCAGGCGCTGGCGGACATGGCGTACTTTGCGGAGAACGTCGTGTACGAGGGACTGGAGCACCTGGATTTGACCTCGGCCAAGAACCCGTACATTGCCTATGGCGGTTCGTACGCGGGTTCGTTCGTTGCGTTCCTGCGGAAGCTGTACCCGGACGTCTACTGGGGCGCCATTTCCTCTTCCGGCGTGCCCGAGGCTATTTGGGACTTCTGGCAGTACTACGACGCGCACAACGCCTACGTGGAGAAGGATTGTATCGAGACCACGCGGAGGCTCACTTACATGGTCGACACTATCCTCATCGGCGAACGCTACACTGAGTACCCGCAGCGTCTGAAGAATGCGTTTGGCCTCGGTAACCTCACTCGAAGCGACGACTTTGCGTACACTATCTCGTACGGCATCTCGGGCCTGCAGGGCCTGAACTGGGACCCGGCATTGAACTACACTGGGTTTGGGGAGTACTGTGGGAACCTGACTGCCACGACGAACCTGTACCCTGAACTTGCGGGGCTAGAAAAGGAGGCCCGCGAGCTGCTCGTGGCGGGCGGCTGGGAGGATATACTTGACGAACTCACGCCCAAGCTTCTCAACTACATTGGTTACGTGGATGCTACGACGGTGCAGAGTTGCACGGACTCGGGGAGGACGCAGGATAGCTGCTTCACAAACTACAACACGACCTACTACCAGCAGGACGACCTGTCGCAGGACTGGCGTCTCTGGCCGTACCAATATTGTTTCGAGTAAGTTTCTTTGTTTTCGTCTTTGATGAGCGCGAATGTAGTCGCTAACGATAATAGATGGGGGTTCCTGCAAACCGGCTCCGGCGTGCCCATCACCGATCGCCCGCTCCTGTCGCGCCTGATCGATGTACCCTTCTCGTCCATCGTCTGCCGCGAGGCGTTCGGCATCACCGAGCCGGCGCAAGTTGACCGCATCAACAAGTGGGGCGGTTTCAACATCAGCTACCCGCGTCTGGCTTTTGTGGACGGCGAGCGTGATCCGTGGCGTGCCGCTGGTCCTCATAAAATCGGCCTGCCGCCGCGTGAGAACACCGTCAGCGAGCCGTTCATCCTGATCGAGAATGGCGTGCACCACTGGGATGAGAACGGCCTCTTCCCGAACGAGACCAAGCCTGGGCTGCCGCCGAAACCGGTGGCCGATGCGCAGAGTGAAGAGGCCAAATTTGTGAAAGCGTGGCTGAAGGAGTGGAAGAAGGACTCACGTAGGGGCAGGAAATGATGCGGCGAGTGAGTGAGTGGGTACTAACCAGACCGCAGATACATACGATGATCTCTGATTCGATGTGGGAAGCAACATGACTGATGGGGATATTTTGGATGATGATGAGATAAGGACTTTTGGATATAACATGACTTTTTTTTTGGAATAATGAAACAGGGTATCTTGCTACCATTCTACCACTCCATGCGGTCGTCGCATTCTAGAGACACGTTGAACCTTTCCTCCCCTTTCCAGACCTTGCGTCCCGAGTTGCATCTAGCCACGCCCGCTCGCAAATCAACGACCATTCCAGGGGGGCCGCTCCCAAATACACGCGTCGGCCCCTGAACAACGCAGGCGACGAACTCGTCCACCACGGCACCGACGTCCGGTCTATTCTCAAAACTGTCGTATGCGGGCGGGGCTTCCGGCGACGACTCGATATCGTCTTCGCTCTCGGCCCGCGCTTCATCGCCAGCTGTGACCTTGGTTTCCTTTGACTCTGACTCTGCTTCCGCGGCCGGGAGGGGGAGGACCTTGGCAGTGACGAAGATGCGAACCCGAAGACCATGAGCGGCACCCAACCGGCGGAGCTCGTCTAACTCGGGCTCAACCCACTGCAGGTCCTGCTTCCGCTTGACAGCCCAGATCAACTCGACCTTGCGATCCGCTACGACCGGCCCGCGGACGAGGCGAGTCAGGACGGGCAGGACGTAGGTGATGCCGGTGCCGCCTGCGATGCAGAGGATGTTGGTGTTGAGCGTCAGGCCGGTGAGCGTGCCTTGGCCGTACGGGCCCTGGAGGATGATGGGCGTCGTGGCGGTTCGAGTCGGTGCAGCGGTGAGTTTGCGGGCGAGGAGACCAGCGATCTTCTTCGTCTCGCCGCCTTTGGCCCGGAAGATGTAGGTGTGCTTGACCTTCCCCCCGGCTGCGTCGGTCGTCAAAACCGGGAGTGAGACTGGTGTGAACGGGTGGCTTTGCCAGATGCTGCTCTCCGGGAAGCACAGGTAGTAATGCTGTCCGACGGCCCAGGGTTTCTGCGGGTGTTCCAGGTCGATCCTGACCACATCCCCAAACTCGGCGTCTTCCCACACCCGCGAACACGTCCCCTCAGCGGCGCGGAACCCCCATCGTCGCTTGCTGCCTTCCTCCGACCACCACCCGCAATGCAACAACCCCGTCCTCACCAGCCTCACCGCCCGGTCCAAACCCCACAGAATCACACCAGGCAACAAAAAGCACTGCAGCCCCGCCCAGTGCCCAACCAACGCGCCAATATACACCATCCCAAGCACATAATGCGCCTTCCGAAACACCTCATACCCCGTCACCCTCCTCACCACCACCCGCCACGACAACACCCACATCATCACCAACACCACCAACCCCACCACCCCCCAAATCGCATACCCCTGATTAATATACATCTCCCACACCTCCGGCTGCGGATTATACAACTTGGCCTCCACCACCACCCACCCAACCGTATGCAACACCGACTGCACCAAAATCACATACCCCGTCCACCGATGCAAAAACAAAAACCCCGTATACGGCACCCCCGTCACCAGACTCAACACCGACTCCCGCGAGCTGAGCAGGATACTAAGCGGGGTGAGGGCGTACGCCAGCACGCCGACGCGGTCGGCCCAGGGACCGATGGAGGTGCGGGTGTTGAGGACGGTGGGCGGTTGGTTTTTGATGGGGGTGATCCAGGTGCTGTAGGTTATGCCGAGGAAGGTGAAGAGGGTTAGGTAGGAGGTGAGGATGGTTAGGAGGAGGAGTTGCAGGCGGGTGGGGTGGCCGAGGAGGGGCGAGAGGAAGACGGGGGAGGAGGGGAGGAGGTGGTGGGTTGTTGTTGTGTGGAGGGTTTGCACGAGGCGGGTTGTTGTGGATAATATTGAGTTGGGCTGTTGTTGTTCTTCTTCGCCTTGCTGTTTCTCCCCCTGATCCCCATCCACCACACTCCCACCTCTTGGTCGCAGGAGTATTCTCAACACCCCCCACCCCCCCACCAACCCAACAAGTGTCAGCCAAAAAATACCCGTGTAGACCATCCCCCGGTCGTGGGCGTCATACACGGCGTCGAGGTAGGCACAGGAGCCCGGGTCGTTGGTGCAGGGCACTGCGCGCGAAGCGTACCCCCAGTGGGGTTCGAGGTTGGAGGCTGAGGAGAGGTTTTGGATGTGCCGGGGGATGAGGGGGGAGGGTGCTGCACGCGGGGGGAGGTTGGGGAGGGTCATTGTGTTTTGGCTTGTTGGCTTGTTGGTTTGGTGGGTTGATGGCCTGGTGATGTTGAGACTATCACCGGTGAAGAAAGTGAAGAAAAGAATAGCGGCGAGCCAACCGGTACGGTACAGGTACCCGGTGGGGGAACAGACCGTGGGCACGGGCTTAACGGAAGTCAGTTCGCCTCAACGGTTTTGCATGTCTGGAAAGGACAAAAGCCATGTGGCAGGCTGACACGAGGGACGCCTGTTCTCATATGGTATGATATGCAACCGTCTCCAACACCATTCCATATTCCATATTCCATGGCGATCCACAACCACCGGATTGTGGCCCGGCGCGCGGGGGTCTTGGCTCCGGGAGAATGGATTCACTCCATATTACCTCCGGCGGGATGTTGCATTCGAAGGCATGGCTGTTGAATCCTTTGAGGTTCTCCGCAGGTTGTGCATGGGTGACTACACTCCAAGGTACCTTCTGTGAGAGGATCCGGACGTAGTATCTCACGGATTGGCATCTCGGAATCCTCAAAACAGCCGGGAACAATTCCCTAACTTGACCATCCCAAAGTCAAAACCCAAGACCCCAAGACCCCCCCAAGCCGCCGAGAGCGACTCTGTCGAGAACCAAACCCGGGAAATATCACTCGCCCAGACCAAGCCTTCTCAAATTCCCACGGCCGTTTCAATAAAATATGACCCATTCCGGAAACCCCACCGCCGTCCTGCTTCCGAGCTCCAACGAGGTGAGCGAGCGAGTGAGTGAATGTGAGCATCTTTGAGCACATTTCCAGGTCTTGGTAACAGGGGTTTTCGTTTGCCGGCCCGGGGGCGTGGGTCTCACAGTTAGTGGGTCTGCTCAGCGGGCTTGGCACTGGCAGTCAAGCAGGCTCGCTCAGCTCGGCAGGACAAGTGAGGTGGTGCACAGGCCACATGGCCTTCTGTCAGTCGCGGCCGATTTCAGTGAACAGTCGGGCGCTAGACTACCTAGGTGAGTGAGCAGAAGACCAAAGTGGGGGTGGCCGGCAAGGCCGGTTGCGCTATTGAGCCAACGAAGTCCTGAGACGAAACGTGTTTTGCGATTTGGGGGGTGGATGGACGCGAGACGTGAAGGGAGTTGGCTGCAAGTAAAAGAGTGTTTAAAGGGTGGATTGCCGCACTCGCGACGTTTTGTCCGTTCTAGCGTAACTTTGGTAGTCCCCTTCGAGGTTCCCCAAATTTCAGGGCTGCATCCCGACTTGCGCCATTCTTGGATTTATCACCCCACGTTACTCCGTCCCTCACGCGACCGACGTCCGCGCTTCCTCGACAACCCCCAACTTCCCGAGCGCAAGTTTCCGGCCATCCCATCCGGCAGGCAACAGCTGCATTTCCCCGCAAAACCCCCAAATCCGTGTGCTCGACTCCGAACTTGCCGTTTCTCCACGCATGCACCTTTTCCATCTGTCTCCAACACCACAGCGAGGAGGAGGATATCGACGGGATCGGTTTCTCGGCGAGCTTTATCTCAACGACTTGGACTTTGAGGAGGAAGTTGGTAGCAGATCTGCTTCGTCAGTGCTCTTCGATCCGGAATACCCGCGTACCCTTTACAACCGAATAAACTTCAAAATGGACCACGGCGGCCACGGCGGTTCGCCCTCAGGGCCAGCATGCAAGATCTCCGTCAGTTCCTCCCCTCTCTCATGCCCCCAAACCACCACCCATCCAACACCAACCCCCACAAAATAAATGACCTTTTCGCATAACAGTGAGGTGAAGTGCACGAGTACTGACAGCCAGGCGTACAGATGCTCTGGAACTGGTACACCCTCGACGCCTGTTTCCTCGCGCGTTCCTTCCACATCACCTCCCACGCCGCCTTCGCCGGCACCTGTGTCGGCGTCGTGCTCCTCGTCATCGCTCTCGAAGCACTCCGTCGGCTCGGGCGCGAATACGACGAGCGCATCCAGCGGGGGTTTGGGGAGCGCGCTAGGGCTTTGGCTGAGCTTGCCGATGGCGACGACGAACAGGGTGGGTTTAGGGATGAGGTGGGTGGTGATGGGGACGGGTCATCGTCGTCGAGTCGGACTCGGGCGATTGCGAGGGGTGAGCCGCGGACGGTGACATTCCGCGCGACGCCGGTGCAGCAGTTGGTGCGGGCTGTGATTCACACGGCGACGTTTGGCGTGGCGTATGTGGTGATGTTGTTGGCGATGTATTACAATGGGTATATTATTATTAGTATTTTGGTCGGGGCGTTGCTGGGGAAGTTTTTGTGTGACTGGTTGACGGTTGCGGTGGTTGTTGGGGGGGACGGCGAGGGGAAGGTGAAGGGGAGTGGGAATGGGGCTTTGGAGGAGCCTACTGTTTGTTGTGGGTGATTTGGGCATGATCTGGAGATTGGAAGGGGGTAGGGGGCGGGATGGGTTGAAGTATTTACAGATTATTTACAGGTTTATTATTTATGGTTTGATAGCGTCAACTAGTTGTGAGCACCCCTCGCAATCTCATCGGCGAACGCTACACTTGTCTGATATACCCTCTTCTCCTTAGCCTGCCGCTGCACACGGTTCCATTCCAACACCTCCATGGCCATACCCTCCAGCGTGGTCATCACGCCCCTGAACCCCAGTCCACCCTCACCAACCGGCCGCTCAGCCGCCTCATTCGACGCGACAAGATGCGTGCAGATACTGAAAATCCCCGGCTGGATATGCTTAATATCACCCGTAATCTCCGGCAGCACCTTTCCCAACAACGGATACCGAGCGCGGGCCACGATGTACCACTCGATAGGGTACGACAACAGCAGCATGAGCACGGGCGGTAACGAGGTCGTGCGGAAGGGGGTGATGGACAAGGTGGAGATGAGGTGGTGCATGTCGGCGAAGCGGATGGGCGGGTTGGGGTCGGTGATGATGAAGGGACGGCCGGCTTGGGGGGAGTGAGCGGAGGAGGGGCTGGTGGCGAGGATGGCTTCGAAGTCGAGGTGGGCCAGGGCGACGTTGGTGCTGTGGGCGAAGCTGTTGACGATGTGGGAGGACCACCTGTAATATCATAAAGATAAATAAGTGAATAAATGATAGTAAAATGTGGCGAACAAGTAAAGTAAACAAAAATCAGTTCAAACCAAAAGAAAAAGCGGGATAAAAACATACGTAGGCAAAACATCCCTCCCCAACGACCCTCCAACCGTATTATCCGTCGGATCCCCATACACCCCATTCGCCGGCCTCACACACCCCGTCCTCAACCCCTCACAATTCGCCTCGCAAACCATCCTCTCCGCCCGCGCCTTCGACACCGGATAACCCGCATAAAACTCCTCAAACCTCCTCACCGGCGCGTCAAAGTCGCGGGTATCCAGCACCTGCCAATACCCCTTCGGATACTTTCCCCGTCCACCAAACAACAACGACGATATCACCCCCCAAAGGCTGATCCACACCCGAACCGGCCAAATCCCAATACTACCCGACGTCGTCGACACCAATACATCCGCCCCCACCTCCCTCGCAGCCTCCAACACATTCCTCGTCCCCTGCACATTGACCCTCTCACATACCCGCCAGGCGGCAGTCCACCGAGACCGGTCCGAGGGAACAATCACGGCAGCGGTGTGAAAGACGGTTAGGGGGAGATGGGAGACAGAGGAGGGCCAGGGGTGGGTGAACGCTGAGAGGGTGGATTGGTGGGAGGAGATGTCGGTTTTGAGGAAGGGGATATCGTTTTCGGGGGTTGAGGGAGAGGGGGAGGAGGGTTTGGGGGAAGGGGGGCGGAGGTCGAGGATGCGGAGGGCGGAGGGGGGGTGGCCGCGGGCGAGGAGGTGGGTTGTTATTGCGCTGCCGACGAGGCCTAGATAGTTATCAGTGAGTGGGTAATGATAATTAGTTGGGACGGATGGTGTGAGTGAGTGAGGTGAGATTAGTTACCGGATCCGCCGGTGATGATGTATCGGCGTTCGAGTTTCGGCGGGATACGGCTGGCATAGGAAGCGGGGTCAATGGGGTTGGTTTCGAGATGGGCGTAGGTTTCTTGGAGGAGCTTGTCGGTCCATGGTGGTGAGGTTATTTTGGCGATCTCATCGGGGGTTGATAGGAGGAGCTGGTTTAGGCGGAAGAGGTATAATATTACGAGGGCAGTGAGGAGTATTACGGCTGTCGAAGGGCCGGAAAATGAGAAGCAGTCAATCATTGTCGTTTCGATAGAAGAGATTCATCATTAGATTGGAATTGTGAGTGAGTTGGGATGCATGAGATGAGACGATCTCTGAAGAGATGAGTTCAGGCCGTGTCCTTTGTGGGGGCCAGGTCCTTCGACCCGGGACCCACCCCGGGCCGCGCCTTCCGGATGGCTCCCGATTCTCGGCATCTTGCATCTGTGTATGAAGTCTCCGTATGCTCTGCACTTTCCTCACGGAGTTTTCTCGGGAAATTCTGGAAAGGTCTGACAGAAGCTCCCTATCGCATTTGTACCCAATCCACCCGCAAAGAGAAGCAAACGTCTCCCGTTCTTACTCCCAATCCGACACAGGCTATTATTGGATCTACACAGTAGCTGGGATCCAGCCCAGCCCGTCTCCATTGTCCATTTCCGGGCAATCAACTGTAACGCTGTACTTCTCCGCCCTCTACACGACAGCTTGACAGCTTCAATCCGCCGAAACCCAGCCATTCCTGGGTTGGCCCGAGGCTCAGTGTAAACAACATGGTTGACTCACAGGGCGTCCTTGAGGACCTTCCCGAAGCGGTAATCCGCCGCAACCGAGCTCCAGTCTGTATTTCCGCTCAAGCAACAAAGACTCGAGATGGCCGTTATCAATTGCCCAACATCCCAGAAGTTTTCGAATATGTTCAAACTAGTGCAACGGAGCAATGTCACATTTTACCGTGCAAGGGCAAAGGTAAACAAGAGATAAGATCGCCATTGCCTTACCCATGTCGAGTATTGACGTGGATGCGGCTGCAAAGCAAAAGGCGAAGGATTTCGTGTCGCTGACACGCAGATAATCTCGTTTGACGCTGACCACCGTGGCCAGTGACCAATGCCGTGACACCCGAGGTGCTTACTCCTACTACAAGAGCACATCTCCAGCCCAGCCATGATCCCAAGAATTGAAATGTTCATCTCTCCCCAGAGACAACCCCCGCCATGGCCAGCACACGCCTCGGGCTCCTTTTTTTGGTCGCCGCCTCGACGGCCCTCGCGCAACTTGCCTCGACCGGCCTGACCGTCACGCTCAACGATGTGTACTACTTCATCTCGCCGTATTCCTCGGCCACGATCCACGTCCCGAAGGCGTCTCTCGACAGAGTTCCCGATGTGTTTGGCTTCAAGCCGGTGACCGTGATCCAGGACCCGGTCTCTCAAGCTGATATTTCCGCACTGCTGACCAACTGGACATCCCTCGACGACGTTTACCGGCCTGCTTTCTCGGAAGCCATCTTCCACGCCAATTCCGACGCACAACACCACGACGATGCGGTCACAGTCTCTCAGATCCTCCCCGGCCTCACATCCACCCTTCTTCCCCTCTCCCACGCCGACGTCCCCTCGGGCCCTTATTTCATCCACCCCTCCGGCGCCCTCCACCGCGTTTACCGGCTGTACGATGACTTTGCCGCCGCCTTCACCGAGCCGCTCCTCCCCACGCCGAACGGCCACTTCCAGCCCCTATCCGCCAAAATCCCCGGTTCCTCCACTCTCTCCATCGGCGTGCCCTCACGCCTGTACTTCACCCCAACTCCCCAGAAACCCCTCGCCGGCGTCCGCATCGGCGTAAAGGACATCTACCGCCTCGCCGGCGTCAAGGGCTCCAACGGCAACCGCGCCTGGTACCACCTCTACCCGGCCAGCAACACCACCGGCACGGCCGTGCAGCGGCTCATCGACGCGGGGGCGCAGATTGTGGGCCTGCAAAAGACCTCGCAGTTTGCCAACGGCGAGTTGGCGACCGCCGACTGGGTCGATTATCATGCGCCGTTCAACCCGCGCGGCGACGGCTACCAGGACCCGAGTTCCTCGTCGGCGGGGGCTGGCGCGTCGGTGGCTAGTTATGCGTGGCTTGATCTCGCGCTTGGGAGTGACACGGGCGGGAGTATCCGGGGCCCGGCGGGGGCACAGGGGTTGTTTGGGAATCGTCCGTCGCATGGGTTGGTGGAGTTGGATGAGGTGATGCCGCTGGCGCCGGAGCTGGATACACCGGGGTTTTTGGTGAGGGATGTTGAGTTGTGGGATCGGGCGAATTCGGTGTTGTATGGGGAGAAGTATTCGTCGTTGAGCCAAGAGAAGAAGGTCGAGTGGCCCGGGGAAGTGTACACACTGGGGTTTCCCGAGGACGACACCGAGGACCCGGCGGACAAGATGTTTGTGCAGTTTGTGCGGCAGCTCGCGAAGTTTGTGGGTGGGGAGGTGAAGCCGCTCGATCTGGACAAGGAATGGGCGAAGACGAAGCCGAGCGAGGCGGGCAATGTCACGCTGACGCAGTTGCTGAACACGACGTACATCACCATCATCGGCAAGCAGCAGACGAAGCTAGTGCGCGATCCGTTTTACCGCGATTACGAAGGTGTGTCCCCTTTTCCAGACAGAAAAATGGAAGTGAATGGCAATTAACTGACAAAAAACAGCCGCCCACCTCAACCGGCACCCTTTCATCGACCCCTCCCCCCTCCTCCGCTGGTCCTACGCCGACACCCTCCCCGCCTCGGCCCTCCCCACCGCCCTCGCCGCCAAATCCCTCTTCCAATCCTGGTTCAACACCCACATCCTCCCCGCCAACGCCAACACCAACAGCAACAACACCAAAACCACCTGCACCCCTTCCATCCTCCTCTACCCAGCCTCCACCCCCTCCTACTCCCTCCCCCGCAACCTCAACCTCAACCTGCCCCCCGGCGGCGGTCTACCCTTTGGATTCTCCGAATCCCGAATCAGTCCCTTCACCGGCGTGCCGGATTCGGTGTTTCCTTTGGGTGAGGCTGGGACGGGGGCTGTGAGTGCAGTGACGGGGGTGGAGGAGAAGTTGCCGGTTGCGGTGAGTGTGCTTGTGGCGAGGGGGTGTGATGGGGTTTTGGTGAGGTTGGCGAGGGAGGGGGTGGAGGGGGGGTGGGTTGTGAGGCCGGTTGTTGGGGGGAGTGGGGTGAGGGGTGGGGAGGTTTTGATGAGGAGGGGGGTGGCACGGATGGATTGGGATATGTAGGGTTTCTGGGGTCTTTAGGGGTGATTATTAGGGAGGTAATGGCCAGACTATACCGCAAACGATACAGGTTCATTGGTGCAGCATGTGAAACCCCTTTTCTACCGTGGCAAATTATTCCTTGTTTTTGATATTTAATTAGTGGATGTGCTAAATAAAAAGGCAAAAAAGAGATAGAAAAGCAAAAAGCTCACCACAGAGCCCTATCCCCATCCGGGGGGATAGCGGTCTGTGGCTACGAAAATCCCACCAGGGGGCTTTTTCTTCACTGGTCCCGGGAATCGAACCCGGAGCCACTTCGATTTACGACGGAATTGGCGGGGCCAGCGCCCCTCCCGATACCGCTGCACCAAACACCGATTTTTGGCAAATTGGGAGGAGATGGTGACTGTTTCGCTGGGGGATGTAATATATATAGTGTGGGAGGGAAGGAAGGTATTTGGTATCAGGTGCGATCCTAAACAAATTTCCCAATTAGGAAATGACACAACAAGCTCGAGCCAAGACCATTGCGTCATTTCTCTGTGCACAACACGACGAGCTTCAAACAACACAACCAACTTGGGGTTTCTCGGAGAGTGATAACCCATGTCAACAACCTTTCAGAAGGGGTATTCAATCAAGCCTTTCTCCCACCCGAAGGTTGTCGCTACTGGGTTTGACACCCTAACTGCTCAAACTAATTACCCCGCATCAAAACCTATCTTGTCTCAACCTGAGTTGTTCACTCTTGGGTTTCTCTAGATAATCAACACAACTCTCCAAGTCAAAATTGAGCCTTTTCGCATTAAAGCCGACGACACACACCAACATCACGGTTTACAACACAACACTTTTTAACCCGCATTCAAACTCTCGACCATCAAAGAGAGAAGTCCACAACCAGAAGAAACCCAAAATGTGCCACAAAACAACCTGCAATACCTGCCGTAGGTCCTTGAATCTCAGCCTGCCTTTCCAGCCTTATCAACCCCCCCTTACTCCCTGACCCTTACCCAATGCATTTGGAAGAGTAAACTAACAGAGATGTACTTACTTACGCGCCTAGAAAAAACAACCTGGTTCGGCTGTGGTTTCCACGTTCCCAGCGTGATGGACAGCGTTCCGAAAGACGAGTGGTGCACGTGTGAGCCCAAAGTAGAAAAGAGTGGGAGGGAGTACCCGCCTGCTGGATCTGTCTTGGGTGGCTTGGGGAAGTGTATTGTTTCTTAGGCTTAAGTAGCATACGGTCAGGTTGTATAGTACGGGCTGGGACTGTGTGTGTAGTGTGGCTGGGTATGGCTGGGTAGCTTGCTGGATCCCAATCGCTCAATTTCTCGGGAGGAAATAGATTGGATGACAGGATGGTGATATGAGCTGGACATTTGGGATAAGATGGCGGTATTAATGGAGGGAGGGGTACTTATGAGCTGGATATTGGGTTGCATTCAAGTTGTGATATTTCAACTTTAATTACATTCTTCCTGCTGCAAATCAATACCTAGGGAGATACATCTGTCTTGACCACATACAACTGAATCAGAGACAATATGAAGAGTAGGAGTAGATTTAGCCAAGAATCTATGAACAGGCCACCTGTGCCCAATACCCGCTATATCCAAACCTCAGATTGTTTCTTACCTAGAGAGGAATTACCAACAAGCCAGAGTAGAGATCCCACCAGGGTATACCTAACCAACCAACCACCCAAAAACAAACCTCCCTACTATATTCCCTTTCTGTCCCCCTCTCCCACATGCCACTAACCCCGGGATATCAAATAATCAAACACAGCGGCTCAACAAAACACCCATCCCACCCCCCCTCTCCCCCCTTCGCCCAATACCTCTCCAAAACCGCCTTCCCCACGCGAGGCGTCGCCCCGCCCTGATCCCGACTCAACTCATCCAACCGACTACTAATCCACCGCTGCACCTCTCTTCCCGCCCGCGCCGCCTCGACGCCAGCGACAACCAGCGGCCAGGTCATGCGTTTTTTCACCCGCGGGACGTGCACGGCTTCTTCGAGGAGGGCGAAGAGGCGGCGGGCGTGGGAGGCGCGGGCTAGGGAGAGGGTTAGGGTTAGTTCGTCGTCGGTGGTCATGCCTATGGATGATGTGCCGTTGGTGGTGGAATCGGGGGAAGTGTCGGTTGGGAGATCTGGAGAGGAGAGAACGTCCGGGTGGACGTTGAGGTTGATGGAGGATGGCGAGGGAGACAGGCCCGGAGGTGGGGATGGACCGAAGGCGGCTGCGAAGGTGGAGGAGGAGGGGGTTGGGTAGCCTGGGGTGGATGCGTCGGCGGTGTCGAAGTCGTACATGGGTTGTTCGTGGGCGTCGATGTCGTAGCCGTCTACGTAGCTGTCTACCCATTCTTCTACCACTCGCGGAATTGGCGCAGCGGCAGCACTAGAGGTGGGGATTTCGACGTCGACGTCGACGTCGGCTTCGGCTTCGGTCGCACGTCGAGGGACGTACTCCCCGCCGGGAAACGCGCCGGACGATTGGAATCCCAGAATGGCGTACAACGCCACGGCCTCGCGGTACAGACCCCCTAGGAGAACCCACTCGTCGCGGAAGGTCTCGTGGGACTCGCCCCAGGCCTGGGCGTCAAAGGCCTGGACACGGGCGAGGATGCGCTGGGCAGCGCGGGTGGTCTGCGGGGAGGGGGCTCCGGTGCGCAGGTCGCTGATGAGCACGATCTCGGTGAAGAGGGGCGTGGGGCACGCGACGGAGGGGTAGTACATCTCGCTGTAGTAGGCCTGGATCAGGCGGAGGGTCTCGGCGGTGCTGGTGCTGTGGAACTGGTCGTCGCGGGGGCTGGTGCTGTTGGCGAAGATGTTGGCTCTAGATTTATCAATTTATAGTAGTGAGCGAATTTGAGTCATGAGGTGGTTGTAAATGACCGATCACTGGGATAACACAGGGCAGACATACATAAACAAGGCCATCAGGCTGAGCTGCATGTAGGGCACGTCGCGGATGATATCACTAAAACTGCCCCAGGACCGCAGCAGGTTGACATATGCCTCGATATGCGTGCGCCAGCACGGCGTAAACGACTGTTGCAGCTATACCCGTCGTTAGTCTCATTAGCCCCTGGTATCAACACAACCCCAGAGATCAACATACCATAGCAAACAACAGCGCATACACCGCCGTGATAGTCACCGCATGCGTCCGCGTCTTCTCATTCCCAATCAACCGGGTAATCTCGCGCACGGCGATGTCCCGATGCCGGTACAGCCGCGTCCACAGCGGTTTAACCATCTGGCACGTGGTCGGGTCGTCAGCCGTCTGGATGATGCGGTGGCTGATGACGACAGAGACTAGCGTGTGGGTTATGGAAGGGGGCACGCCCTCGAGCAGGACCATGGGGACCAGAAAGCCGCTGGGGCCGAGCAGCGACTGCTCGATCTGCGGGTAGATGTGCAAGTTGTCTGGGCGTTTTAGTCAGCGAATGGAGAGCCAGACAGAAAGTTATCCGGTGAGAGAGGACGGAGGTACAATAGAAAGAACATACAGTACATCATGGCCTCAAAGACATCCACCACCTCAGGCCGCAGATCCACAGGCCGGCCAAACCACCCTTCGTCCTGCACCTGGCCCTCATTCTCCGCTGGCGGGTGCAACAGCAGCGCAACAGCCGCTTCTGCAGGCACAACCACCGACGGCCGCCGTCTCCGGGCCGCCGCAGCCCTGCGCTGCTGCTGCTGCTCTTTCTGTGAGAGTGGGGGCATGTCTTCTGCGGAATCTGTCATACCAGCTCGTCCTGTAGTTCCGTTGTTGCGTGCCTTCGGTCTCTGCGTCACGGTGACTTTTCGATCCACCGCCCCGCGAGACTGCTGAGATTTAGGGTTTGCCCTCCCAGCGGGACTCTTCTTCCGCCGCGTGCGTGACATCACCTGGCCCGGGGCCAGCCACGTCAGGGGCTTCTTGTCGGCATACCCGGGACACACGATCCCCGCGGCCCGGCACTTGCTGCACACGGGCTGGGCGCCGTCACACACCAGTCTCCGGCGTCGGCACTCCCAGCATTGTTGCCGTTCTGAGGGGGTGGCGCCACCGGTGGTACCTGCAGCTGTTCCGGTTGCTCCTGTTGTGGGTTTGGCGTTGATCGAGTCCAGGCTCGTGGGGTCCGACTCTGGCGAGTGAGAGTCGGTCGCGACGGTCGGGACACGCATCGCTGGGTTCGGGACCGTAAACCCGGTTGACGAAATCCGAAAAAAATCAAACAAGAAATTCCGAGGATCCAACGGCTCGGACCGTGGCTGCCGAGCGTTCTGTCGCGGGGTGGAACTTTCAGCCAGAAACTGTTTTTACACCTTAGTGTAGGTACTGGTGTGTGCCACTTGTGTGCAAGAAAGGCAACTTGGGCAACTTGGGCGAAAGCCTGCTGCGTATTTTCCGTTTTCGTCTGGTCTCTGCGCGGGTCTGCAACACGCCGACTGTCCTTATACGTTCCTCGCGGCGCCCGTCCGATCATGGATTCATAAAGATGGATGGGTGTGCCCCTGCGGCCGTATTAAGGATAGGTCATTTGCGGTCGCGGTCTGGACCAGATTGTGCCTTGTGGATGATGGTGTTGCAGCGGTAGTTGCTGACCCCCTACCACTACCCCCCCCGGCTCGCTCCGTCAAAGGCCCCGCAAACCCGTCGAATCAGCCCTGCCACAGTCGGCTGCCAAAAGACTTCAACCCCAATGGCCCAAAGGGAGATTCCATGGTGGATCTCAAAGTCTTGGCCATCATTTTCGCCCGATTGGGAAGGAACGGTGCACACCTGTGTCCGTGCACCCAGGCCCTGATTCGTGCTGACTCCAGCGGAAGGATTGCGCTGTGCAGCTCTATTTTGTGGGGCATTCTCGGCCGTTGCGCCTATCATGGACATTCTCCAAGCGATCGCCCAATGAGTTTGAACTCCCAAAGCCTGTTCTGTGGGAAGTGTGGCTTCACTGCCACGCAGGCGATGTTCTGCCGTTCGTTCTCAAGCCAACCCTGAGCCAACCCAGAAAGTTTTAACGTTGAAATTTATGATGAAGGCGCGGAGCCGTGCAGCGTGGCTGTTCCTGACACCAGGGGTCATCAACCCATCTTTTGCCGAATCGGGACAAAACCAACCAAGTGCGTCGGGGGTATGAGATCATCGCAGCATTCGTAGGATCGTGATAAAATCCAGCTGGAGTCCAAGTTGTGTTTCAAGCGGGAGTCGACGTGCTTCGAGATTCCGGGTCTTTATCAGCAACCGCATCCCACTGCTCCTTGGCGCTTGGCCTTTTGTGTTTGTCCCCAAACGCCGATAACTCAGCTTCGATAATCGGCAGATAATCGCTTACCAAGAGCATCGCAACCCAACGGCGGCAAACATGGAGAACGGCGAGCCTGTCGAAGGGAGCATCTGGTTCTACGCCCCGACCAAGGGCGCGCCGATTCCCTTTGCCGTGATCTTTGGGCTATCCACCGCCCTCCACCTCTGGCAGTGCGCGTAGGTCAACCCTCTTACCCTCCCTGATAACCACCACCGCCAATACCGATGAACTAACCCATTCAGCCGCTACAAATCCTGGAAAGTCACCGCCTACCTCCCCTTCTGCGCCGCCATCTTCACCGCCGGCTTCGCCTGCCGCGAAGTCGGCGCCTTCGACTACACCAACATCAACATCTACATCGCCTCCACCCTCCTCGTCTACATGTCCCCGCCCATCCTCGAACTCGCCAATTACCACATCCTCGGCCGCACCCTCTACTACGTCCCCTACTTCTCCCCCATCCACCCCGGCCGCGTCCTCACCACCCTCGGCACGCTCTCCGCTATCGTCGAGGTCCTTAACGGGTTGGGCGTGGCGTATTTCGCTGTCAGCCGCACGCCGGACGCGAAGTACTATACCGTTGGGACGAATCTGCTGAGGGCGTCGCTGGCGCTGCAGTTGGCGGTTATCACCCTGTTTTATACCCTCGCCGGCGTCTTCCACTACCGGTGCGTGCGCGCTGGCGTGGCCCACCCGCGCGTAAAGGGGGTTCTGTACTCGCTGTACGTGAGCATGCTGCTCATCCTAGCGCGAACCATCTACCGTGCAGTCGAGCACTTCGCCGCGCCAGCCTCTAGCGCAACCACGGTCAACATCCACGACCTCAGCCCCATCCTGCGGTACGAGTGGTTCTTCTGGGTGTTTGAAGCCAGTCCCATGCTGGTGAATGTACTGTTGTGGAATGCGCGCCATCCGCTGCGGACTGGGGGTGGGCTGCCGTCGAATCATAAGAAGTATTTGGCGCAGGATGGGACTACGGAGTTGGATGGGCCGGGGTGGGCGGATAAGAGGAATTTGGTGATGACGGTTATTGATCCGTTTGGGTTGGTGGCGGTTTGTGAGAGGGATCGGAAGGGCGAGCCGTTTTGGGAGGAGAATGGGTTTCATCATTTGTTGGGGGGGAAGAGTGGTACCGGGCAGAATGTGTAAGGCGAGGTGGGGGTAGATTTCTTTGTTTTTGTGATTCAGTGATACCATTTGATTTATAGACGTGTCCCTTTTCAATACCCTACAATTAGAGAGCATTTTGAGAATATCCTCAGTCGCGTCGCGTCCATAATTAATTAAATGGCCATGTCTGAGCGAGTGAAGCCGCAGATATGGGTAACCAAAAATTACCCCAGGATCTTGTTGAATAATTAATTATTTCAAACACTCACGCCAACCGACACCACTTGGCATCAAGCGTCCACATCCAAGCCGCGTCATCGCAACACCGGAACGCCAAATCCCGTTTTCGGCCCGTCAAGCGCTCAGTGCTCTTGGAAAGAAGCCGCAAAGGACGGCGTTTAAACCCCCAAAAATAAGGCGAACCGCCTGGGTCCCCCCTCCTCAGCTTCGAACCCCCATTCCACACCCACAATTGGCCCTCGAAGTCTCGAACCATCGCAGATCCAGCCGATCCAAACGATCCCCTGCCAAGCTTGCATCCCCATCACTACCCATCCAGGCCATCCACCGCCATCCCGCCAGTAGATCCGACTTCCCAGGTCGCAGCAGCCGACTTCCTGGTAAACCCTGTGACCCTCCAAGACCCTCAACAACAAGTGGACGACGCAGTGCAGTGCACTGCACACCCCGATTTAACATGAAACGCTCCCGTCCAATGCCTTCTGTGGGGCCGCTGTTCGGCCCGCCGAATTTGGAAGCTGACTGCTATGGGAGGGACAGTCTGGGTATGGAACCGATGATCCACTAACACGATTCGCTTGGAGAGTCTGTGTGCGCGCATTAGTGCATTAGTGCGACATGCAGTTTTGGGCGGTCCCCCACAAAATTGCCCAGTTCCCCCACAAAATGGGATGTTTGCCCCTCGGGACTCGTTTCAGATGGACCCTGGTTTCTCCACGGCCCCTTCGAGTCCCCTAATCGGATGAACGTGTCCTTGGTAATGGGAAGGGCCTGGGGCTTTTGATTTGATGATTGGGGAAGGTTAGTGGGGGAATGGATGGATGGGTTGATTGATGGTAACTGGGTTATGGTGGTGTGTTTCAGAGTGGAAACATGATTTGAATTGAATTGTTGTTCTTGCTTTTAAGGTTGAGCACCCCTCTCTTTCGTCCATCTCCGCTGTTCTTTTGAGATGGGTTCAAGGGGTTTGTTCGACTTGTTGATACCCTACCACACCTGTACAGCCATTTAAGGCTTCGTTCTTTTCGTTTCCTTTCGACTTATCCTCCCGGGTCGGAGCGATCCCTTCCTTCACTGGGCAGGCCCACGTTCTTTTCAGACCTGATCGACCTTGTACATATCGATTTGATTTCTATGACGACGTACCTAGGACATCCACCATCATGAGGTCCTCGGTCCAATTTCTCCTCTTCTTCCTGCTCAGCCTGGTATCCGGCTTGGCCTTGCATCGACGACAGGCCCCGCCACAGTTTTCGATGGTTGATTTCACAGGGAAAGCGGTGCGTACATATGGACCGGCCACAGCCCTTTATCTTCGGGTCGCCTCGGCGAGCGGTAAACCTATGGATAGTAGCTGACTTGGACAGGCCTGCCACTCAATCTTGACGGCATGTCGGGTGGACGGGGACTGCTGCTCGGAGCTGAAGTGTGATGTGTTTGATGGCGAGGGGTTGTGTGTGCCTGCAGGATGAAGGGGTTCGGGATGGAGATTTGGGATGAGATTCGGGAAGGATATGAGAGAATTGGGACGAGAAGAATATAGGGGGCAGGTATGGCGTTTTGGGTTATGATTGGGGACCGGCTCATTCTTGCTGGATAGGAGTTTGGGTAGTTAGTTGTCCGGGACAACACGTGTATTATCAAATACCTACAAGCTTTGAACAACCTACACCGCTGCCAATACTGAGTGTTCCAATGACTTTCTGTGTGGCTGCCTGGGGTGTATGTCTGTGCTTGAACAAAGCTGTTGTTGGTAACCGCGGTTGTTGTTGAGTCAGATATTGCTTTGTGAGTTCAACTACTTGTGTTGACCTCGCTATTGTCAAGAATACCGTGGCAACCGGGCAGCACGCGCCAGTCTTTCCAACCAGATCAGATAATAACAACCCAGCTCCAAAAACATGAGAAGAAACGACCTGTTCAGCACCTGTTCAATATTTCACAATGTCATCCCTTGTGACTATTTAAACACCGGTTCGCCACCACCCTCCCGTTCACCTCCCTCTCATCTTACCTCTGCAAATCCTGGTCATCACCCAGGAGTGCATCGCACCTCATCCACCCTCCATCCCCTCCCAGTTCATCCTTAACGGGCTCATCATGGCGTCTTCCATCTCGCCCTCGTCCTCAGATGATGAGTGGTATGCTTATCGCTTTGATTTTCAAGACCGCCAGTTTCTTTTTGTCCGAAACCTCGGCGCGGGCATCGAGTCGGTTGCCCAACTCGTCATCGATGTCGATACGGGCGAGCGACTCGTCCGCAAGGTAGCTGCCAAGCGATGCGTCGGTCTACTCGATAAGACAAACCAGAACGCCGACTCAAAGGCCGATGAGTCGAAGACAACCCAGACCACAAAAGCCAACAACCTCTCGGCCCTCGGCCTCACATCCCTCGGACTCAAGCCCAACGAGTTCCAGGTCCTCGACGCAATCCAGCGCAACTTCACCGCGCCCAAGCCCGGCCTCCTATGCAACATCGTCGAGTGCTACGGCCATGAGTACCTGCCGTCGAACCACACGACACCCGACGGGCAAACCAAGACTTACTCAGTGTCATACTGGAAGCTCTACAACGGCGAGTCCATCAACTCTCGATGGCTCGACGTGGATTGGCCACCCATAGATGACGATGTAAACCCTACGACAGAGCGGGACGAAACCATCACGGCCCCCCCTATCACAATCATCGCCCGCATGCTCCGGCAGGTGTTATGCACCCTGCATTACCTGCACACTGCTGGTCCACGTCCGATGCTCCATCATGATACCCATTTTGGGAATGTTTGGATTCATTGGCCTGAGGCTGTTTCCGGCAAGAATAACAAGGCTGAGGCCGATCATGACAAGACCAAGCTCGACAACGACAAGTCTGAGAATAATGACGACAAGTTTGAGCTTGATGAGGACAATTCTGAGACCGATCACAACACCGATAAGAAGACCAACAAAAAGGAATACGCTCTCCCTCAGTTCTACCTTGGCGACTTCGGCGTAGCTAGGTACCTCGCCGAGCCGCACCAAACACGCATCGAGCGCCCCCTGCACTTCTACGCCGACTCCCGCGAGCCGCTCCGCGATCTCTCCATCATCCGCGGCAACCTCTACGGCTTGTCCAGGGTTCTCTTCCTTCGATCCTACCACAGCGACGGGCTCGCCCACGCAGTCGAGGTCCGCCAGTTCATCAACCACATTATCAACGCCACGTCGGAGGTGATATCGCGCTGGGTTGACGCCAATGTGCACTTGCCCCTTCGCGGGCAGCCAGAAGAAGCGGAGCAGAACAAACGCCAGAAGACGGCAGAGTTCCCGCGCGACGAGAGTCAGTTTAAGAAAGATACTCCGCCGCCTGGGATGGAAGGCTTGATTGAACTCGTGGCGTCGTACGAGAACGAGTATGGCAAGGGCGGACCCAAGGATGAGACAAAAGGCAAGGGGTACAAGAAGTTTATGAAGGCCGAGAGGGCCAAGGCTATGGAGGTCACTAAAGAACGCGCGTTCCGTGTGAAGTCTAGCGCCCTGATCGGACTCCAACCCGGAGAGACGGTAATCGAAAACAAAACCGGTCCTGAGCTACGTCCGCTTCGCCGACAGGACCTAACGCTACCCATCCACGGCCCTTGGCAACTTGTCACCCTCGACGGACGCCCTGTCGAAGGACCCGGGGCTATCTGGCACCACCGCCCGGCCATGTCCGAGCTGCACGACGGACACTACCGTCGCAAACGAGAAGAGCGTGAGAGGGACCCGGACGAAACCGACTGGTCGGTGTCCGACCCGCTGGATGACTACGACAACGAGAAGCTCGCGGACGCGTGTGTTGCCGGTCCGCTGCCGCATGGAGTCAATGCACCGCCCACGCCGCCGCGGGTGCCGCGTGTTCGTGTTAGTCTTGCTCCTTCTGCTTCTCTTGATGAGAGCAAGAACAGTATTATTGCTGACGAGACGGCGAAAACGGACAGTGCCGCCGCGGCCGGGATGCTGGAGGTCAAGATCTGGAAGCCGGCCGCGATCACCACGCCTGGTAAGATCTCCTGGGCCGATATAGAGGACTCGGATGAGGAGGATGTGCCAGTGATGCCGATGCGGACTGTTGCTGAGACTCCTGGGCAGGTTCCGGAAAATACCCCCGAGTCGGAGATCACATCGAATCCTAACCCTCGGGTCAGCCCGCCCAAGGGTGAACAAACACCGACACACGACTCGGAAAACAAAGACCACCAAACCGACTCCTCATCGTCCAACCAAGGATCCTCCTCCCCAGACAACAAGTCGTCCACATCCGAGTCATCATCGCCCTCCGCCCACTCGGGCTCCCCCAAACTTCCGCGGTTTGTGCCGCCCCCTGGATTTGCGATCCGCGTCAGGGGTAATAATAACACCAAAAAGCTTGGACGCAATACCACAGACGAGGAAGATATAATTGCTGAGGCACAGGGAGTGCGCAGACCTGGACGGCATTGGGGCTGTCCTGATATTGTGAAGAAGGAATCTTCGGATTCGGGGGTATGAGAGGGATGGTTAACTATGGAGGACTAACTATGATGGATTAAGGTATGACGGGTTTTTACGGAAGAATATGGGATAGATCATGGATGGCTGGTTTGCCAGCGTGGGATTATGACGGGATAGGTGGATTACGGGCCCCCAGCTTGATGGGATGGATGATATGGACTTTTTCTGCTTTGAGGCGTTCGGGTACTGATTATTATTAGGCGTTTGGGGACTTTTAGACTCTAATTAGACTTTACAGCGGGAGTGCTTGTAGATCTGTCTTAATTGATACCCCTTTTGCCATGCCGTTTCCGTTTGCAAGTGGCACTAACATCTGTTGGATGTTTGTTGAAATGACTCACTGTATTAGAATTTAGTAGAACAATGCGGTGCACGCGAATTTCCCAATTTGGATGCTGTACGACACAACACGGTGAGTAATTACCTAGGTACCTACGCAAACGGAAGAGCCTTGCCAGCAGCCCGAGAATCTACCGCCATCGATTGACGTCGGGCACCGTCAGGCCGTAGCTCCATGTATCGCAGTAAACACAATCTTGTTCCCTCGTCAGACTTTTTCGCAACCATCCAGCAACGCACAACCTAGCCAAGTCTCTGCTCTCCAAACTATGTCGCAGCCACTGCGCGAGGTCAGCGGGATGACGGGGACTCCCGCCGAAGCAGCAACGCCGTCTCGCCCGCGGCGCACCCAATCCGACGAAGTTCTGGAAAGATCTACTCGTATCCTCTTGGATGAAACGGTTACCGTCGACTCATGCAAAGCTGTCATCCAAGAACTGGTCAGAGTTGTCACTGTAATGGAGGAACAGCGGTCGCACATCGAAAAGAAACTTATCGACATCGTCAAAGACATCTCGACACCGGAGGTGTCTACCACGGGTACAGCTGTACCAGCCGCCGGGGTAGCCAGGCCAACCGCCCCCGATTCCCCGTACCAGAGACCAACCTTATCTCCTAAAACAAGCATGATATATGAGATTGAAGATGAAAGAGAGGATCAGCAGACGGTTTTGGATCAAATCGAGGACTGCTCAGAAAAGAACATGGCCTGGTAGGCTGGTTCCTCCTCCTCCCTCTTCTTACTCACGCTGACTTTGAATAGCCCTAGATGCCTCCGAATCATTACCCAAGCTTGTTTCCGCCGGCAGCACTTTAATTGGTGCATCGTCCATAAGAAAGTAACGGGTTGGACGGGGGTCTGTCTGGAGAGTCCTCCAGATGGTGCGTCAAGGATGCAATGCCACGAGATACAGACCAGTGAGAATCCTTATCCCCTGCTAACACTGATGTCAATTGTTAACCCACAAACAGACATGACGGAGAGTGAGGCATATTGGGCCGAGGTGGAAGAAAATGCGTTGAGCGGTGGACCAGGGTTCCGAGACCCCGGTGAACACTGACGAGTGACGAAGGTGGGCGTAAGGGAGTTTGTACAGCCGATGAAAGTTGGATAGGACAGAGACATAAGTAGATACCTTTCGTTCACGACAACTGACCACAGAGATAGAGTTGGTAGGAATGGGAAACGAGGGAACTATTGCTATAATTACAATATTCCTGGCTGGGACAATAACTCTTTGCCTAGCTCCCATGGTCGCTGATCCACACAATAGATCCAGGGACGGGGCAAATCCGGATGGGGAGTTTCGCTTCATATCCAGAAGGGCATCACTCACCTATTTCACCTCTTAGGGGGCCGACAGAGAGCTATAAGATTCTCCATAGACGCTCGACCCTCCGAACTGCCTAGCGATAATACTCTTAGGAACAGTGTACAGGCAAAGCAAGAAGTCCAAAACACCCTACCACGCCGTATGCCCCCCATCAATAACCAAATTCCCCCCCGTCATAAAACTACTCGCCCGACTCATCAAAAACAACACAGCCCCCTTAAACTCCCCTGTCTCCGCCAACCGTCCCATCATATTCTCCCCCTCCAACATCTCCCTCAACCCAGGCACCTCCTCAAAATTCTTCCTCACCATCGGCGTCAACACATGCCCCGGACTCAAACAATTCACCCTCACCCCTCCACCTTCCACCTCCCCACCTTTTCCCCCCTTTCCCTTTCCCTTCCCCTTCCTCCTCACCGGACTCCACTCCATAGCCAAATTCCTCGCCAACTGTATCACCGCCGCCTTACTCGAATTATACACCGGACACACCAACCCCTTATTCGCCACCAACCCGGACATGCTGGCCACCAACACTATACTCCCGCCCTCACTCGTCCCGTGCTCAAACATCGCCCGTGCCGCCGCCTGCGCTGTCATGAACACTCCCGTGTAGTTGACTTCTAGCATGCGCGCCACGTCGGAGGCGGTGTAGTCCAACGCCTTTGTGACCTGTTGGACCCCCGCCGCGGCGACGACGCCATCGAGACGGGAGTGGGCCGAGGCGATGGAGGAGATGGTGGTGTCGAGCGTGGCGGTGTCGGAGACGTCTTGTTGGCGGTAGTGGAGGGAGCCGTGGGAACCGGGGGGGATGCGGGAGAGGGCGGTGGTCCATTCGGAGTTGGGGTGCGGGGAGCGGTCGAGGGCGTAGACTAGTGTGTCAGTCAGTACTCTATCATGCTTGTCAGGAAGCAAAAGAGGGTGAAGAAAGATGAAGAGGGAGAATAATTACCCTTTCCCCCAGCTTCGACCAGAGCTTCAGCCATGGCTAACCCTAACCCCTGAGCACCCCCCGTGACGATAAAGACCTTGCCGGCGAGGTCAAAATCCGCAAATCGCTTGGCACCAATGTTTTCCCCCGGCGCTGGTTTACCTTCCGCGTTCGGGTGTGCCCGTGGTTCTGGGCTGGTCGGGCTCTGTGGCCATGTTTGGTCGGGGGGTGTTGTATGTAGGTGGTGGTGTCGTGGACGGCGGGTTACAAGGAGAGGTTTATGAACGGTGGTGATGGTTGTCCGTGCTAGGGGAAGAAGGAAACGTGCGGCTGGGCGTAAGGTGTTCATGTTGGAGGGTCGAATGTAAAGGAATATAGCAAGGTGTGATTGGCGAAAGGCATATCGGTGTGGTTGCGTTGGATTAACGACTTCGATGAATGTAACTTCCTGCGGACGCCGCCTTTTAATATCCTCTCGAAATCTTGGTTCATGTTCAACCTGTCACAGATTGGTAGGTATCAATCAATTTCCCCTCAAACTTGGCTGTGTTCAGGTCGTGAACCGTTTGTTCCGCAGATAACCACGAGAGGCCGATCGCAACGTCATCCAAGACCACTGACCAATGATGACAACAACGAGTTGACACGGGACATGGTTGGAATTGGATTGGAGTTAAACATCCCGCGCCGGCCGGCGATGTGGGGCCGTCCTCGGTGTAACTCACAAACCAAACCTAAGAAGCAGCCACGAAGCTCCAAAAAGGGAAACCGAAAACAGCACCGGCCCAAATGTAACCTTCTCGACTATGAAAAATAACTTATGGAAACCCTACGTGTACATGTGTAGTATCCATCTGTAAACCGCCTGTCAAGATTCAACGACCTGGGGATGGCACTCCCACCCGGAGATCCACCGCCGATCCCGAACTGGACACGGCTCGGCGCAGCCGGTCATGACGTCGATGGAACAAACGAGCCCGGGAGCCTAAACAAGAACCTTGCTTTGGCCGGGAATCGTCACCTGAATTGTACGGATTGGCATAGGATTTACATATACTTCAACAAATTTGCGTGCAATTGGATGGGATTTACGCGTCAGCTATTGAAGGCGTCATCGCTTGTCCAAGGAACTCAACTAAAAAATCTCAACACCAAGTCTTCATCGTGAGGGGGGCTTGCGAGTGGAGGAAACGCTTAAAAGATTTCGATAGTCAAGTGAATTTGATTATTTCGTATTTATCCCAGCGTTCTATTTATGATCTCATTTTCACACTTCATATTACCAGGATTACACTTACACACAGCCTAGTATTTCCCAATTGGGCACATCGCGGAGCACAATCCCCGTCAAAAGGGGTAATCAGTGGGAGTACGCATATGAGCATGATGAAGACGACTTACACACCGTGGTTTTACACGAATACAATACCCCAACCATGATACACTAATTATAAGACGCACTTTGATACCCACGAAATGTAAACCGCTGTCCACAATACAACTCACCAATAACAAAACTCAATGAGTGAGAAATAAAGAACCGAGAAATCACAAAATTGTGAGAAAAGTAAAAGCTGAGAGGTATCATTTCAATTTGGAATTATTTTCGTTGATCGAACATCTTCCAGGACCGACTCCGACACCATAACGCCAGCACTTATAATAGTAAGTTGAATGTGAAGCATCAAAAGTTTATTACACCCAAAGCTACATTGCACTTATAGGTATTCATTGCACCTTTTCCAGGCCGCATTCGATCCACCAAAAGAGCCCTTATAATTACCATCACATGTGGACGAACCGTAGTTTGGCCAGCAGGCTTCACTCTGCGTTTCCGTTCAGCGTATCTTCATCTTCAGTTTCCTCCATTCTCTCCTGACTCGGTCTAAACGCTTTGACGGGCTCTTCTCCTCCATCGGAAGTTGCACTTATATGGCCGGCAGCTCAGGGATGTAAGAAGTGGCGACTGTGGGTTGCTTCAACGAGGGCAGCAGACCCTCCTCGTTCCACGGCGCAGGCACAGGCGTCACTGCGGTCCACCTTGGAGCGTCACAGCCTTCCATTTCAGAGTGTAGGGTGTTATTCAGAGGAGGCTCTCGAGCAGCAGCCAGCACCGTAGCGATCTCTGTGTGCCCGTAGCGCACGGCAATGTCCCAAGGGGTCTGGCCAAAATGGCCTCTCTGGGCCACCTCGGCACCTGCGGCGACGAGAATGGGCACGATTTTGGCGAGTCCTATGGCCGCCGCGAGGTGGAGCATGGTACGGGAGCTGCATACATGATGCCATACAGGCAAACCTGCGACGCCGCGATGTGTAGAGCCGACTGGGCAAATTCCTTCCTAGTCGCAAGGTAGTCGCGGACGGACAGATGGGGGAATGCAACTCGATCGGCCTCGGGATCTGCCTCGATGAAATTGTTCGCGCAGCGCAGAACTTGGGTTTTGGTGATGCGTGGCTGAATGCCGTCGCGGGAAAGCGCGACAAGGTAGAGGAACTCAGCCCACGCAAACGGTCGAAAGGCAACGAGGAGGATCTGCATCGCCCGTATACCTAGTTTGGAGCTTTCCGGGCCAGACGTGAGAATCTGGTCGAATGCGATCGAGTACAGGTCGGCGAGAGTGGTGGGGAGTTTGCCCAGCTCGGTTCGGATGTCGCCCTCTACCCGCATCCTTTGGGGATGGCAAAGATTTTGTATCTGTAGAGTAACCCAACGAAACCTTTGATACAGAAAAAAAGAATTTAGTCAGGCGGCCTGTAACCAGCAAGGACTTCGGCAGGCACATACATTCCATCAGCACGCTCGTTCAGGGCGTCCATAATCTCCTGCCGCAGCTTGTCCGAGACTTGGCCAACCAGGAGCTGCTTGTTTTCCACTACACGTTCGAGCTCGGAAGCGATAAAGCGACGGATGTCGAGGCTGTTTTTCTGGGCGCTGATGTATATATTGGGGGTCGACGCCAGGCGACAGACAATGTCTCCATCGCCCCGACTGGTGAGGAATATCTTGGTGACGTTCTCGGATTTTGCCACAATCTCATCCAAGGCCTCAAAGAGCTCATGCCTACTTCCTGGGTCGCACTCGTCCAGAGCGTCCAGGATGATGGTTGCTGGATTCTCCCGTATGAGGTCCAAAATCAGCTCGACGGTGCGGCTCAGCGGCAAAGCATGGCTTTGCGGTGGAAATCGCTCAGGTTGTCCGAAGCATGGGGGGCCATGACAACGACCCTCTGCACTGGGCGGGACGCGGCGGTTATGGCGTCCTTGAGGCTCTGCAAATCATCGACAACGAGCTGAGCTTGTTGGGTCCGCTCAAGGTGTGCGTTCAAAAGGGTCAACTGCGATGTGACGGATATTGAATTACTAGAGATGTCACGAATGTCACCTGCTGCATCCTGTAGGACTTCAGTAGCAACGAGCTGGGCATCTCGATCCACTTCTGTTTGTTTGGCGGTCATGTCGTCTAGCAGTTCGTCTACCCCTGAATCAGAAAAGAAGGCCTTGATGAACCGCCTTGCCGTCTTCTTAGCAAAGTAGTAATACGACTCGCCAAGAAAGGTCAGCACCGAAGCGTAGAGCGCCGTGAGCGAGCCGTGGAGCAGGCGAGTCCCGGCCGTTTCCCTCCTGAGGTACACAGCTTCGAAGACAGAGTATCGTGATATCACCCGGGTGGCTTGTTCCAACCCCTCGATCATAGTGGCAAAAGTCTCGTTGTCTGTTATGACCACCTTTAGCAGCATGCCGACGAGCGCCCAAGGGATGGCGGCCCAGCCAGGCCCCATGTTGGCGATGGAGTCCCCGATGCCCTTGAACGAGTCGACGCATGTGATGATCTTTTCGAAAACATCCCTCAGGATGATGACATCGCCCTTGCGATTCTTAATCTTCCACCTCTTCTCCAGACACTGCTTCTGCTTCTGCGTTGCCTCGAAATGAACGCTGTGCAGGATGGCCCTGCAGTTGTTCTTGTCGGGGCCGATCACGGCCTTCAGGTCATCGCCCAACGATGCAGCGGCCGCTTCCCAAATGTCATCCGACGCACTCACACATCTGCTGGGGTCAGCTGTCACCAGAGCCGTCGTCTGGCCATCAGCGGTGGGCGCACTTACGGGGCGATCGGGGCATCACCGTTCTAGGCCCACGCCATGGCTGCGTGTCTGGCACTGGCAATTTAGGATGCTAGTCCGACGCGAAAATTTTGAAAGTTGGGATCACGACTCAAAAATGGGGAGAAGCCGCGAAGCAGGGTTAAGTCAGCCGCACGAAATATGTGTTCCTCTGGCGTTGGGCCTCAAGGCCGAATGGCATGAGGGCCTGATCTAAATCCAAGCCATCCAAATTAACCCAGTCGGGGCTGTGGCATCCAGAACAGGATTCCGGCAGCCAATCCTAGGCAAATGAGCGCCGTTAGCTGTGACTGGGTGTAACTATTTTACATAAAGTCTCATTTAGAGAGCAAGCCGTCCTCTCATAAGCATTCAAGATGGTCTCGATGTGCCTGCATCAGGAAGTCAACATCTGCTTGCGACATCCGGTAGGATCTTTTTGGGGCAACAGTTGGTTGACACGTTCTAAGTCCATAACTATTATAATCTTGTCTCTGCTGTGGTTGATGAAGTAAAGGTTGTGGCGCTTCACGTCGTCTTGGGACATACCCTGACTGGCAGGAGGCCTGAGCGCCTGGTCGAAGAGCGGCCGAACATCTTGTTCTCTTAGGGCTACATCCTTAGGCTCTGCAACGCACGAACCCCCGATAGCCGATAAAACTAGGGACGAGTCCCTCATGCTGGGAGTTACGCCTTCTGTTTTAACGCTCCTCATAATTCTTCTCTTCCGACAATAATGATCAGAACAGCATGGTTGTTATTACGGCCCGTACGCTGAACAGGTCGTATGGCAGAGTGCCGGGGGGCAATGGGGACCAAGGGACTGATAAAGGCTAGCTCAACTTTCGAAGAGGATGTCAGAAACACGGCAATGTGGATTCGGTGCAAATTGATGGGGTTGCAACTGCTTGATTGAATTGCTTGTGGTTGCTTTGGCAAAATCCAGAGAGTCTTTATACTTGGACTGTATGCCCAGCTGAACTGGCCGTGCCAATCTAGCCCCGCTCAGCTCCGTAAAGCTCCGTTCCGCTTCATTCAGCTCCGGTCAGCCGTCTTACACCAATTACACTCCGAGCGATGGTGTTCCGGCCAGGGGCCTGAACCACTTGCTTTCTTACAAAGGTTAGCGTCACTCTCCAGCTCCGAGAATAGTGTAGAGCTGTGTATAAAGTAGGCATTAAGTGAGTTGTGGATTATTAACATCCCCGGATTCAATTTAACTACCTAGCTGACAGGCGAAGCAAGGCATTAAAAAAGCCCGTTTAACCACATCAGTAAACTCCCTTGATAAGAGTTCTCAATTTTGCATGTTTGTTGTTTATACTATCTAGGTCCCTCACCTAGCAGCCTCACACGTACCAAAGAGTACGGGCTCCTCCGCAGATTGACACGAGGTGCCATGCACAACATGGGCATATTACTCTCGCCTCGACTCGAACGTGGACATGGTGGGGCCTGTTGCCACAAATCCACATCCAACGCGAAAAGGTTACCTAGGTAGGTTTACACTCCATCACCTCAAGGAACTTCAGGAGCACCTTGTGGTGTAGTTGGCTCGCACGTTCGACTGCAACCGGGAGATGACATACCGAAACGTCACTCCTTTAAGAAGCCCTGTTGTCAACCTCAATTCTCTTAGCTGCTGCCAAATGTTTCCAGTTATTCCCAGGGCTGGTTGAAAGCCCCTTCAAAACAGTCTAAACTCGCCGTCATGTACTTTGAGTCCCCCCCGTAGTATACACACCCGTGGGCACAGCGTGATACCCCAACCTACCAACTCTCACAGCCAATTCACTCCCCCATCTCTCCCCTCTAGCCACCCTCTCCACCGCTTTCTCAAAAGTATACTCCGGCCGCCAGCCCAGTTCCCTCACCGCCTTCGAAGAATCATACACCCGATCCACTCTCCTCAAAAAACCCCACCCCTTTTCCTCAAACACCTTTCCCACCGTCGTCAACTCCCCATCACCACTCCCAACCCGAATCCCCTTAAACACCGCCGCAGCATCCCCTCCATTCAACCTCTCCAACACGCCCTCATCCTTTGTAAAGGGCGTCGGCCCGCTCACGACATACTTCCCCCACCTTACCCCCCCAGCCCTCTCCATCGCACAAACACACGCCCCCACCACATCACTAACATCTACCCTCCGATACGCCAACTCCAACACCTTCAAATTCTCGGGATCCCCCACCTCTCCCCTCCGCGCTTCATCGTCATCGTCTTCGGGAAAAAACCGGCTCGTGCGCAGCACCAGCACGGGCAAGCCCGTTTGGACGTGTACCAAGCGGCAGAGGTCTTCGGCGGCTGTTTTGGTGGCGCCGTAGATGTTTTTGGGGCTGGTGGTTGGGGTCGATTCGGTGATCCAGGCTGCGGGTTGGGGGGGAGGGGGGGAGAGGGAGGTGCCGAAGGCGGAGGTGGTGGAGATGAAGATTAGGGAGGTGACGGGGTGGTTTGGCTTCGTCTTGTTTTTGGTCCCTTCTTCTTCACCTTTTAGTCCCGGCCCCGTCTGTTCCGCCGTGTTATTAACAAGACCCGCGGCCTGCTCCAACACCCGCAACGTCCCCTCCACGTTAGTCTGAACAAACTCCCCCATGCTGTGTGATCCAACATGCGGCTTGTGCAGCGTGGCGGTGTGGATGACATGGGCGATGGGACTGTGGGCGGCGAATACGGACGCGAGGAAGGCCGCGTCGGTGATGGACCCGACGTGTGTGGTGGTGGGCCCGGGCTTGATGTCGATGCCGACGGGGTGGTAGCCGAGATCGGGCAGGGCGAACATCAGGGCTGTGCCGAGATGGCCGGCTGAGCCGGTGATGAGGACGGTGGGTGGGGGGTTGGGGTTCATGGTGGTGTGTTGTCGGTTTCGGTGATGGTTATGGACAGTGTTGATGTACATCGAGGTGTGATTGAAAAAGGGTATTAATGGGGTGGTTTGGTTCATGTACAAAATCAGGTTGTGAGTCACGCCAAGCATCGCCATCGGATACGGAAAATCATGTTAGACTTTTAACCCAGCCAGGCCCAACAAGGTTGCAAATTTGGGCCATCGATAATTTCAACACTCCGTGCACTTATTAAATTCTTAATTGGGGCTAATTATCTGTAGTTTGTCCTTATTCTTTTCATACTTGAAAAAACAGAGTAACAGACCTCCGGGCAATCATGAAAAGAACGCCTGACATGAGTCAAGAAAGGTGGTAATTGATACATGAATAATTAAGTATTTAAAGGCGATCTGGGCTCTCTGTAGGGAAGGAAGGAAGCAACCTCAAGACAGGCGAAATTGACCTTAAACCTTAGACTTTTCCACCTTTTCCTCACACCTCTTTCCCCCCAAGTCAAGGCCCATTTGCTCCCTCATGGTCGATCGCACTTTCCTCTTAAACCTTCAAAAGCGTCACGTAACTCCTTCCTCACGACACCTAGCAAACTATCAACCATGCCCAATCGTAGAGTCCGTCGTGGCCGGGCCGCCCAGCAAGTACCCGAGGAGCCTATAGAACGGCCAAATATGACGTTGCTCAAGGAATTCCACGCCGACCTCGCCCGGCGTTACAAACGACACAAAACGGCTATTGAGTGCTTCTGGCGATCATTTGATGCGACCCAACGCGCCACACTTCTGCGAGCGACCAGATCTGACGGCGTTGTGCTGAGGCACCCGACCGACACCAGCCCGGACAACATGTGCGAGATGGTCCCCGAGTGCAATCTCCGCGACATGGCAGAGTCCGGGCCCGACTTTTTCCTCGACCTCCTCAAACACCGCGCAACCACAACTTTATTCCAGCAGTACTTCAACGGACCCGATGGCGGCCCAGGAGACCATGCCGTCATCATAAAGATACTGAGAACTCGGAACCTTCTCCACGGGCTGCGGTACCACACTTGCTTCACCTTGTTCGTAGACGAAAACCGGTATGGCGAGGCCTTCTGAATCACAGCCCCCCCGGCGGATATGCTCCCGGGGCCGTTGACACGTGCAATCGCAGCGGGCATCTGCGTTCCCGAGTCACTCGGAGGATTTATCCTGGGGAGGCAACTAGGCATAACCCAGCTCCTCATCATGCTCATCAGCGGTATCCTGGACCAGGGATCCAAAACCAGGGCCAAAAATGAACCGCCCGCGATTCCCGACAAGGGGGCATCGGCTGCTCTGGCCAAGTTGACCATTACAGATGAAGATCAGTCATCTCCCCCGGAGATTGTTCTCGCAGACTTGATCACCAGCACCCGAGAGCACAAGGAGACATTGGACGAGCTGCTCAACCTCGTCTGCACCGAGCCCGTTGTGCTCGCCCACGCCGTCGACACACGGTTCTTCACCCAGCCCGAGCTGCTCCCCGACGAAAAGGGCGTTTGGCTTCCATTCTTCACCGACCGGTACATCAGCGGCATTATCCTCGAAACCATCCATATTGCCGTTCAGCATGTGGCGATTTGGGACTACCTCTGCCAACTCCTCGAGCTCTTCGACAAGCGAGCAACAAACGATGAACTCTACCACAGTATTCTTCTTCAAGAGCTTGCCAGCCTTTGTGATCTAGAGTTTACCCGCGCGCAGGGCCTGTCCAGGCGCCATCTCCAAGCCGGAAGCGGCAAAAGGTTTTCCAAGCGCCAGCCTGATAGACACGACAAGGCTGGGAACGCCCTCGTGTCCATGAACTGCAACATGAAAAAGCTTGCCAAGACAGATACACAGCTGTTCTACATGATGCGCCTCTGCAGTCCCGAAACAACCCCCAGGAAGCTGTTGACTGGCTTACAAAACTGGTCCAGTTCTACGACTCGGACCCCGAAGCGAGTAACAGGGCGATTAGCAAGGAAGTCGAGGGGCTGGGCGAGCTTATTATCATCACCAGCTTCATCCAGGACCTTCGGTCCGTCGCATCGCTCCCGCCCCTGTCCGCTAAAAGGGGGCGGCTGTTTTTGTCGCGCCTGCAAGACCTCAATATCGAAGTGTCCCAGCTCAAGGGCCAAATTGACCTTCTTGAGTTTGCGGCTCCCATCCGCAACCTCCTCGAGCCAGGGATGTCCGAGGCCGCATTGAAGAAGCTAGATCAGTTTGTCATAGACAAGCTCGGCACCAAAATCGGTTTCCTTTACGAAGACATGGTGCTTGAAAGCCTCGCCGCCCTCGAAAAGCAGTACCAGGTAGCCAAAGCGAAGCTCGACGAACAACGGGCAAAAGCAGCCACACAACACCGGGAACCCCAGATGATGGACTGGGAACCCACCGCTGCACCCCCACCTCAAGAAGAGCGCATCAAACAACGGAAACAAAAGGAAAAGACCCGTCCGGCCCACTCCTCCGTCTACGACATCACCAACCCCCAACCTCCCACCCTCGACAACACCAAGTCCACCTCCCAAACCCCCTCCCCGGAACCTATCCCCGTCTCGTCCTCCACCGCCGCCGTCTTCTCCACCTTCTTCGACAGATCCCAATCCCGCGGTTCCGTCGAATGGTCCGCCTTCGTGGCCGCCATGGCCGATCTAGGGTTTTCCGTCACCCCCAGGTTCGGATCTGTCTACACTTTTACTCCTCCGGCTCTTTCCAAGCAGGCCTCAAAGCTAGGCTCAGACGTGAAACGCCCGCTTACCCTCCACCGACCACATCAATCACGGATTGAAGGGTATTCACTGTTGATCTTTTCGCGGAGACTGAAGAGGGTGTATGGATGGGGGGAGGGGACGTTTGTGGTGGCTTAAGGGTATGAGTCTAGGACTCTAGGTTTCGGCCATGTCTGGCTGTCTGTGGTTGGCTGGTCGGGTTAGCCATCCAACTTCGCGCGTGAGGCTTTTCTTTCCCGGCGCCAGCAGAGCAACACGGTAGTGTGATGGTATTTCGGGTCGGACAATTCTTTTAAAATCAGCGATGACACCGGTGGCAGTAATTATGCACGCACTTATGTGCGGTGGTATGGGCTTGCGTAGGGCGCGCACCTGTGTGGGCACGTTTGTGAGCAAGGGGCTCTAGTTGAGATTTTGTTCTGGTGTAGGTTCTTCGGGTTGGCAACGATATGCCAGTCGTCAAGGATGATTTTGTGGTTTTGCTAGGAAGGTGTGTGTGGCGCATTTCGAGGATGGAAAATGTCACATAGTACGAAATTGACTGTGTAGTTCAGTGTAATAGATCAAAAATCACAGGGGAAAATAACAGTCCGGGCGAGGTGCGAGTAATTACTTTTCCTTATGCGAACTTCCAGCAACTCATATCACACACCAAACACTCCACCACCAATATCCCAACCACCAGGGAGACAGAAAGAGAGAGACAGATATGTTTATTTTCTTATTCAATACTTGTTATGAATCCTAGGCCATAATTCGCAAGCGGACATCACAGCCAACTTGTGAACCCCCATCAAGAGGAAGAGGAAGAGAGCGAGACAGAAAGGGAGAAGAAAAAGAGTCCCGACGGACCAAAGACTCCCCGCTTGCGTGTTTCAACATTCATATTCATCCAGTTATCCATCCCCAACGCAGGGCCATACAACTAGTTACGCAACAACTCCCCATCTGCACTGAATTGAAGAATCGACATGAGGTACACCACATACAACATGTGCTGCTTGCTGAGTCTCGGCTGATTAGACAGCACCGAAGATCCTGATAAACGGTTAGCATCACTCACGCAAACAAGATAGTTCAGCCCGGCTCTTGATTGAGAGAGTACGTACGATTCCATGATAATACCCGTAATCTGGTACGGGCACGCATTCGACGCCGGCCGACGGTCCTCAAAGTACCCATACCCCTTAGCAGCACACTCGCGCGGGATACGGATAGACGCGCCACGGTTAGCCACACCGTACGAGAACTGATCGATGGAGCCCGTCTCGTGGCGGCCGGTGAGCCGCTTCTCGTTGTCGGCGCCGTACACGGCGATGTGTTCGAGATGGCGCTTGCCGAGCTTCTCGATGGCCTCCTCGATGTGCTTCATGCCGCCCTCGACGCGCATCTCTTTGGTGGAGAAGTTGGAGTGCAGACCCGCGCCGTTCCAGTCGCCGGGGATGGGCTTGGGGTGGACGGAGACTTTGACGCCGAAGTCTTCGGCGATGCGGTGGAGGAGGAAACGGGCGAGCCAGAGTTGGTCACCCACTGTGGATTGTTAGCGGAGACTTCGGAGGAAGACAGGATCTTGCGAGGCAAAAACGTACTCTCAATGCCGACACATGGGCCGACTTGGAATTCCCATTGCGCAGCTAAGAGAAGTCAGTCAAGATGCTCCGAGTTTTCTACAGTACAAAACTCAACGTAGACAACGTACGCATCACCTAAACGCAACCAGTTAGTATGCCAACCCTTCATGTCCCCTGTCCTTGGGAGTAACATACCTCAGCGTTCGTCCCAGAGATCTTGATGCCCGCGTACAGGCAGGCACGGTAATGCGCCTCGACAATGTCGCGCTGAACCACCTTTCCGGTACCCACACCACAGTAGTATGGCCCTTGGGGCGCCGGGAAACCGTTTTGCGGCCTATTCCGAATCCGAAACGTCAGCATTCTGCTCCTTTCTCGACACACACACCCATCTCATGGGACCTCATGCAGTCAACCCCCACGCCTCTTTTACCCCCCACGTCCCCCCATTTATGCCCGCGCGAGTTTGAAATGCATCTGTCTCTGGTTGGTCGAAAATTTCAGGTACGTACCAGCCATACGGCCTATCATTGAAATCTAGAAGCGTATACTCCTGCTCCAGACCGAACCACGGCTCATGCGCGGCATGCGCCTCCATCAGCTTGGCCGTCTCGTGGCGGTGGTTGTACTTGTTCGGGGTGCCATCGGAGTCCCAGCACTCGGACAGCACCAGGATGTTCTTGCCGAGGCGGAGCGGGTCCGGATACACGGCGACCGGCCGGAGGTAGACGTCCGAGTTGTCGCCGGGGGCTTGGCCCGTCGAGGAACCGTCAAAGTTCCATATCGGGAGCTCGTCGGGCTTGTAGGGCTCTTCCTTTTCGGGGAGGGTCTACGATTCGGGTTGATGGAGGTTAGTTTTGCATGGTTTATTCATTGACCTGATCAGAAAAGTAAGTGGTCTCGTGGGGGGGAGTGTGTGTGTCGCGGTGCGCCGCTAGTCAGAGCTAGCTGTCCGGCGGGTTGATTGGACGGTAGGGGGGGAATTGGGGGTGGCAATATTGCGTACCCTCGACTTGGAGCGCGTGCCGCCTTCGGAGTCAATCCTGTTTAGCAGTGGAATTTCTAGTCAGTCTTCGGCCCAGTGGAAACTCATGAATGCCGATCACCCCCGGGAGGAGCTCCGTCTTCTTCCGAGCCGGAGCCCGGCATGTGAACCCCCACCACGAAATTGGGGTAGACACTAGCTTACCAGATGTACTCGGCGATGATGTTGCCCTTCTGCTCAAGGGCAAAGTATTTTTGAAGCTGCGGCCAGTGTAAGTCTCCATATCTGCAACCATGCCGAGGACGGAAAATGCTCACGGTCCCGGTCTGGGAAATAAATGTAGGTGCGGTAGCCTAATTTACGCACAGGCTTTAGTTAGCACATGCCACTTGCAGTAGTTCGTCACCACGTGCCAAGCTGCAATCGAGTGGCCGTTGGTGTTTTCCAAGTTCCTGGGGAACATACCATGGCTAAAGGATAAGATGAGGCTTGGCTCAAGACGCTATCAGCGAGCAAATTGGCAAAGGCGATGTTCTAAAGGTTGATGGGCGTAAAGAGTACAAGTATCAGGTCGAGATAGTCCCGTCCCGTGTCCAAGGTGTCGCAGCGAGGATAAGCGAGGTCAGAGAGTTTGGTAAAGATGACGACGGAAGCCAAAACACCAGGGCAAAGCTCCCAAAAAGAATGTCACAGCTATGCAATGCAAGATTACCAAAGTAGGAGGCAGGAATCGGACGGTCCTCACACGCGGGGCACGAGCATGTTTAAAAACAACTGGAGCTGCTGCTCGTCCGCAGCCGGCCTGATACCGATAGCGTCCACAAGCGGCACCGCATAACAAAAATGACGGGGTAAGGTCAGGTACTGTACATTTGGCATGTGCACTCGGCAAAGGCACCGGGCGGCGCAACGCAGGCATGATACCGCCCCAAGAACAAGTACTCCGGTACTCGTACCGCTTATCTTTCCCTCACTCGGGATGAACACACTCCAGGTTGCCCACCCCATTTTCTTATTGCCCACCTTTCACCCGCTCCTGACCAGCTGCCCAGGGAGGCCAGAAAAAGACGCCGCCACGCCCCAATCCCCCGGATGGGGGAGCCCAGATGGAACTTGTCAAACCATGGGAAAAAAAAGGGGGGTGGGACTTGGAAACCATGATTTGCCAGTTCGTTGTTGTCTCTGACCTCACACCTCTCTCCACCTTGGAGAGAGCCCGGTTCCGCCTTCCCAACAAACTCACCTTTTACCCCTCCACAACAGCAACCCCTCCATGGACGACAAGGAACGTGGCAGGGACAGCCAGCGGTCAGCCGCGACCGGCGGCTGGGCGACTGAGAGCATGCTTCCTTGTTGAAGATAAGAAGTCTCAGTGACATCTTCCATACATGGATTGTGCATGGAAGGCCCCCCCCTTGTTGTGGGGGAGAACATGGCCTGTTATCAGCAATTTCTGATTGGCTGGTTGGACCTTCTCTGACAATTCCCGGGTAATGATTGGTCGGAGCTTGGAGAGTCCAGGGTTTTGGTGGGGTAAGGGGTTCCGGGCCTCTCATGAGATGGATTGGTGTAAAAGGATCGGGACAAGTCACGAAGTCGGAAACAGGACGAATTCCATCCCATCGCCTCAACTTGGGGACCGACGGGAAACGGAGAAACTCAGGTGGATGAGTCAAAAAGAACAGAAAGTATTGGATGTTTAACCTCCCCCGTTCACTTTTCCAGGTCCACATTGACCGTCTGACCCGCACCCAGGAAATCGGGAAGGGACTAACGTTAACTAACGAAAATGGAAGGGTTGCGGGGTGGGGGGGAAGGGGGGGCTTGCGCAAGGCTGCATGCATGTGTTGTGTCGGGTCGTGTGTTTGTACCTTGAGACATCGGATCGGGTTGATGAGACGATGTTTTTCGAAAGAGGTTGAGGTAAGTGGGAGTCAGCTTATCATCCACGCCTAGGCTTCCAGTTTTAGCCCTGTTGTCTACGGAGTACTTCTTCCCTTGAGCTTCTACGTTAGGTACGAGGTACCGTACCGACGGTCGCCATTGAGATGCGGCTTCCTCCTTGTGGGCATCTTCCTCTTTTGGAAACACAGACAAGTCATGCTTTCTTCAACACCCCCTTTCTCCCCGCGAAGATGCTCCCCCCACGTTGGGTCCCCCGTCCCATACCTGCACTTACCCCAAGAGTTCAAGGGTACCTGTTCCTGAAGGGTCGAAACCCCGAATGCATCACATCACGTGGCGCATCAAACTCTGAGTTTTGCGCTTCAATGTCGCGCGTTCAGTGTGGGTGATGCAGGTGCAGGCACAAGGGGAAACGTGGGCTAGTGTGCGAAAAGATACATTAAGCTTATTCGTTTAGCAACCCGAGGTAATGATTACTATGTACTTTGGGACCTCCAAGCATCAACAAACTCCCACGCTTTTTTCTCTTTTTTGGCAAGACAACGCCCCACGAACGCTCAACTACGAAATACAAGGAGCAATCGAAATTCCCAAAGCAACAAGCAGCAAGAACGATAATCCAACCGATCCCACAGACCCCCACAAGCCCAAATACAGAAACCAAGCCGGGCAGCGCCGGCTTGTTGCGAAAAGTGCATCACCACCCTTTCACCATCCACCGTCCTTGTCGGTGAACTTTAGGGCGGGGGGCGGCTCGAGTTTTACAAAGATTCCGGTGTCGAAAGGCAGGAGTTCGTTAATGTCGTGCGTGTCGCGACCGTTGGTATACGAGAGATGGCCCTGGGCGCCCTTTTGGGCTTTTTCCGCGAGAATCTGCTCGTACCGGGCTATGCATTCAGGCACAGAGGTCTCGAACGCCTTCCAGCCCCGGAATCCTTTCCAACGCTCGAAGATGTCCATGACGTTCGTGGTATCGGTGTACGTCTGGCCGTACCCGATGGTGTCACCCACAATATCGGGGTAGTGCACCGCGGCGGCCTCCTCGGCCTTCTCTTGATCATACATCGTGCCGCCGCGCCTCTTGATCCTCTCAACCATATGGGCCCGCAGTATTTGGATGGCATCGTTTCGGTCGCGCAAGCATCCCCAAGCGAAAAGTCGCTGCCTTTTGATCGTGTGATCAAAGAGGGCCGCAACATGCAGACGTCCCACATCCTCGACATCAATGTACCAGTCTAAAGAGGTCCGCGTCAGGAGTAGTCACCCGGATTGGTGGCAAGGGAAATAGAACTTACGCCGCTGTAAAACGCCAGCGTCCTCGACGTAATCAATTGCAATCCCGCGGCACCGATACATGTCGTGAAGCCAATCATTCCAGTACGGCTCCATGTAGTCGGGGGCCAGGTGGTGGCCGATGACGTTCGAGGGTGCAATTGTGTTGACGCGGAACTTCGGGTTGGCCTCCTCAGTCCACGACCACACCGTCTGCTCAGCCCGGTACAAGCACGACGCGCGCACTACCGCGGGGATTCCGGGAGTCCGAGCCCCTGCCCACAAGACTGGGACGTGCCATGACTTAGCTGTCACCTCCAGGTCCTTTTCGGTATGAATCGGCGCCGCGTTCTTGTAGCTGGCGGTGTGGACAAAGGACTCCATGTTCTCCTCGCGCTCGGCGGCCTCCAGCAAGCCTGCAGTGGTGTTGATGACCTGGCGCCAAAGTTGCTCAATGGTGTCGAACCTTGTTGGGACGACAGTCTGGTGCACGATACCGTGGCATCCTCTGACCAGGTGTCGCCAGTTCAGCTGGTATCCCGGGCGACCGTAGACGAACGATTGACGTCGGAAGCTTCCGTTGCGGTGGAAACGGTCAAAGAGTTCATCAAGCCACTCGGCAGGCTCGCAGAAGGTCACGGCCGCGCGGACCTGGCATCCGCCCTCCAACAGCTGGTGCATGATCTCGAGCTGAACGGGGTCTACCGGGTTGGTCACTAGGATCAATTTGCCGGCTGGAAGTCGCGGGAATTTGGCTCCCGGGCGGAAGTCGACGATGACCTCATCCTCCGAGTTGGTGAAACCCCCCATGATGAAAGTCTAGAGTGTCGAGCCTGAGTATTTGCGATCGAAAGGAATAATCTCGAAGAATTAATCTCCGGAGAAAAGCGATACTTGTGAGCAACGATACTGCAACATAAAAGTGAGCGCGGTGTTAGTTGAAAGTAGAACCAGGAAAGGCCTGAAAGCTTCGGGAGGGGGAGGCCTGTGATTTATGGGTTTGAGATGCAGGTCTGATCCTCGATGATGTCTACTTTCCTCGCACCACTTCCCAACGTAACAGTACCGTATCTCACGTAGGAAGGCGCATCAAAGGACCGCCTTGGATGCAAGAGGTCATTACGGGAACGGCAAGTGCTACAGATGGGGAGCGTTCACATGGCCAACCGTAACTAAGATACGGAGAGTGCGGCGTATTACTGTCGATTTAGGGAGAAAACGCTGCTGTTTTTTTGGCTGTTTGTTTAATCGTCTTTAAACCACGTTCGCTCGCCCCTTACATGCCGAGTCAGACTTTCGAGTGCAGACAATAATACATCACAAAGCGCATCATGCGTCCTGGATTACGAAGAACAGGGCAGTGCGCGCGGAACGGGTACTGCCGGGGGGGTAAAACGGATGCTACCCACCGTTTCATTCTGATATCACGAACAAGAGCCGACTTGATAGAAATTACCTTTGCTGCCATTGTGCACCGAATACCTTGTTGTTAAACTTCCTAATCCGGCCAAAGGCGCCCGCCTCAGCCAATCAGTGGCAATGAAACGGATCGTCCTTTTACTTGCCTTGACACCCAAATTCCCGCCAGTCTGCTATATTCTCTGTCTTTGGGGGTTGGGTGAGGGGTTGAGTATGCTCCAACCGTTTTGCGGCGTATGACCCAGACCCTTGGACTTCTCACACCTGTGTCCTGTACCTGCGCTCTGTGTTATAGTGACTCAGTCGACTGTGGCAAGGTCGAACCCCAACTTCATAGCGAAAAGCCCTACTCCTCAGCCAGAGCACTTTTGCGCCCAGCACTTGACGAGTCTATTTCCCTACACAATGATACGCCTTACCAAGTCACAGTCCGTCAGACAGATACCGGACACTAACCACGTTACCCCGCCAACCCCTCCCATTCCGCTCCCCTATCATGCCGCTCCATGCTTTTGCGTTGTTGTAACATAGCATAAGGCCGTGGCTAGAAAATATTGGGGGGACGCAATCGCAGTATCTGTGACATTCATAATAAGGACTCAAATTGAAGGTTCAATTTCTTCCGAAGGGATGTTAGTCACACGTTGCTAAGGGTAAGTATATTACGAGGCGCTCGTCCAACTTGGCCCAACCCGCGCACATCGACGCCGTTGCTCGAGCAGTGCTTCGTTCCGATCTATGTCACAGCCTCAACCACCCATGGTGCCAGATTATATAGCCAGCCGTCCTATGTCGATTCATGCCACAAGCTTGCGGGGCAGAGATGAGGACAGTCCGCAACAGTTCAGGCTGCCTGAGCATAACGCAAGGCTGTTTCTTGAGAGCCCGAGACATCCGAACTGCTTGCCCATAAATTGGAAGTAACGGAAAGGTTGATAAGCGTGTTCGAAACGGAGGGTTAGCGTAGGGCCTCATCGTTGACACTTACATGGCGGGGGCAGACGATCTTATCATCTACACGCCCTGGGCCGTTGCCCTAGGGAATTCCGTGGCTCCTCGGTGAGAATGCTAGCAACACATTTTTGAGCACAACCGGACAAATGTCGACATTCAGCAGAATGAACCGTGGTCATGCATACCTACCATGAGCAAAGATACGAAAAGATGTGTTCCTAATGCTTTGAAATGTACAATCGGCCCCAGGGGTAAGGCGAAGGAACGCTCCGGCCCCCTCCCTCCATCGCCCTCGATGTGATGTATCAGATGGTATTATGAAGGCGACCGAGCTGGTTGGGCCGGCGGCGAAATTTCTAGATGGTATTCGCGATCATAGCGACGCAGTGATGCAACCAATTTAAGAGGGCGTTGCTCCTGATCGGGACTCTGGTATTTCTCAGGGCTAAGAAATATCCACAATAAATATCTTGCCTATTTAAACATACATAAAAAAAGAATAAGGACGTAATTTCGCCGACGGAACGGTCGCCAGCCTTGTTTATAGTGGATTTTTGTGGTGAAGTGAGTGAGTGAGGTTGTATCGAGGAAAAGAGCCGCTCAAAGTTGCCCCACTGTCCAGCCGAGTGCCAAGACCACTAAATGGTCCCACTTTTAGCAAGGCAGCAGAAGCTTGGGTAAGCTCTCCCATCCCGCCTTGCAGCACGCACAGCGCAACCACAAGCGACCAGCAACCCAACCAACCGCCACATCGACAAACATCGACGACAACACTCTCCGCGACCGATCCCTCCGAACCCACGAACCTCACGACCGAGTTACCGAGTTTGATAATTAACCATCGGCCCCAACCATCTCGCACTCGATCGATCGCCCCGACACCGACCCCAGCGATTACGACCCCCCACACAACCCGTAGCCGCCGTCGACGATGGCTTCGGATCAAGAGCGCGAGCACGCGCTTGCCTCCTTCAAGCAAAAGCTGATCGAGTCGCGGGAATGGGAGACAAAACTCAAGAACCTCCGGTTGGAGATCAAGGGCTTGCAAAAAGAGTTCGACCAAACAGAAGACAACATCAAAGCGTTACAAAGCGTCGGGCAGATCATCGGCGAGGTGTTGAAGCAGCTGGACGATGAGCGATGTGGGTAGTTCTATACTAGTGTCCAGCGGCTTAGATTTCTAGGTCGCATCCCATACGATTGCTAACCTGCTTTTCGTCGCCCGGCAGTTATCGTGAAAGCGTCGTCCGGGCCACGCTACGTGGTCGGGTGCCGGTCCAAGGTGGACAAGGCCAAGATGAAGCAAGGGACACGCGTGGCGCTCGACATGACAACACTCACGATTATGCGCATGCTGCCTCGCGAGGTTGATCCGCTGGTCTACAACATGTCGCTCGAGGACCCCGGTCAAGTCAGCTTTGCCGGTATCGGTGGGCTAAACGACCAGATCCGCGAGCTCAGAGAGGTCATCGAGTTGCCGCTCAAGAACCCGGAACTGTTCTTGCGCGTGGGGATCAAACCACCCAAGGGTGTCCTGCTCTATGGGCCGCCCGGCACAGGCAAGACGCTGCTCGCCAGGGCAGTCGCAAGTAGTCTGGAGACCAACTTCTTGAAGGGTGAGCTCATCCCTCTTTCTCGCGCCTTAGGCTGTGACACTCTCCCGAGGGTCCCAATATCGAGGTTTTCTATGCTAACTATTCTTTTGTAGTTGTCTCTTCGGCCATCGTCGACAAGTACATTGGCGAGTCCGCGCGGCTGATCCGCGAAATGTTCGGCTATGCCAAAGAGCACGAACCGTGTATCATCTTCATGGACGAAATCGATGCCATCGGCGGCCGGCGTTTCAGTGAAGGCACGAGTGCAGACCGTGAAATCCAGCGGACGCTCATGGAACTGCTCAATCAGCTTGATGGTTTCGACTACCTGGGCAAGACCAAGATCATCATGGCCACCAACCGGCCCGATACCCTCGACCCCGCGCTGTTGCGTGCCGGCCGTCTTGATCGCAAGATTGAGATCCCGCTCCCGAACGAGGTTGGCCGTCTTGAGATCCTCAAGATCCACGCCGCGGGTGTGTCCAAGGACGGCGAGATTGACTTTGAGAGTGTGGTCAAGATGAGCGATGGGTTGAACGGGGCGGATTTGCGAAACGTGGTGACCGAGGCGTGAGTGCACTCTGCTCAATAAATCCTAACCCCTGACTGGCGCGTAGTCCCTGCTAACATTGTCTCCTCTAGTGGTCTGTTCGCCATCAAGGACGACAGAGATGCCATCAACCAGGACGATTTCAACAAGGCGGTGCGGAAGCTCGTCGAGGCCAAGAAGTTGGAGGGCAAGCTGGAATACCAGAAACTATAAGGAAAAGGAGGGCTATTAGGCGCGGCGTGATCGAGAAAGGGGGACTATCGTCACTGTCACTGCCACCGCCACGAACACACCCGATCAGCGTGTAATATTGCAACCGTATATGGATCCAATACCTTCCGCCCGCCCCGTTCCCCAAATTCCCCTTGAATTGAAAGCGATGCAGCGTCTTGTGGTATTGCACTTCTGCATATGCATGACCGACTCAAACCTTGTGCCGTTTCCACATGCTCGCATTGGCACACCACTTTCGATGGCAAGCGGTGGTCAACCCTGTGTTTGTTCCACAGTAGCCGCTCAAAGTTGCGAGGCAATGTAACCCACAGTTTGCCCATTCGGGAGACAACTTACTTGTCACCAGGGGGTTTGCTAGTGACTTATGATGACCAACCGCATATTCTCTAGCTCGACCATGCCAGCCTCGCATTCTAGCCTTGCTGAATGGATGCGCTCTCGCACTTAGCATGTACAGTGTCAGCTTTGGTGAGGAGTTCATGCAGGCTGTTGTCATTAACTCTTGCACAACCTACACCGAGCCACATTCTGGGGTTTCTCGGCCAGGGGTGGGGGGATAATAATAAAGGATAACTAGCAGGACAAAAGAAGGAAGCACTCCCTCGTCTGTCTTTGCTGACCACCATAGATGGCTGCTGGCGAATGACGATGTGCTGACAAGATCTACGAATTGAACAAAACTATTGGATGGGGAGGCTAAACCCGATTGCCGGGATTAAAAAGTTCCAAATTCACCTCTCTGTTGAGCAAAGACAATATGGACACCAGCAGCAAAAGAGGGCAACAAATTTCTTGAACATGGTGATTCACAAATATCGAGTCGTTCGGTCTCGTGTTGGTTGGCGCGCCGGCCAGGCGGCAAATCATGGTAATGTCGTGTCCGGCATTTGGAATCTAGCCTCGTGGGGCGTGCGGCCGAACGAAATGTTTTTGTTTTTCTAAGAATAGGTTACAAGAGGAAGAAGACCCCTTTTTTCCATGCCACGGGGCGCGCCCTACACAGCCTCGAAAAGTGGGTTTTGAACAACCAACTCGGCAAGACCCTGAGAAAGGCGTGGCGCCAGGCCCAGCAGATAGGTTCGGATGGAGTGAGTGAACAAATTGAGACTCTCATTTCCGTGTGCTGTGGCTGTACACTCGATATCAATATCGTGTTGGTGTCAAATTTTTGGTTTCCTGTTCCTGGTTCAACGAACGGTTGAGGGTTCCTCATCGGGAAACCGCCGTTGAGTTCACCCTCAGTACGAGGGGTTGTTGACTGGGCAAGACGTCATGGGCGGGGGGTAATTGTGGCTGGTTGGACCGTGTAAGTCGGGGGTAAACCCGTCGAAGAAACCCTTCCTTGATTCCCAGCCGGCAAACGGAACAAAAAAGGTTGGTGGTGTAACAACGAGGCGATGTAGCCCGGAAGAAAAGAGAAGCCGAGCAACCTATCTCACGCAATCAATGCTCAGCTCAGCCCGGAAAGCCGCTGCTCCATCCATCGTCCTCCCGAAAAAGCGCTGCCTTGTCGATCCACCCTCGTATCGTGGGCCCGTGGTTTCGTTGCGGAGGCTCCCCAGCGTTGCCGAGAGAACCCCGGTTCCGCCCCACCAAGACCGAACCATCGATTTTGTTGTGGTCTCTTTCCACTGGTATCTTGGGTGTCCATCAACAGCCACGAACATTGCTCATCAGAGATCCGAGATGGTCGGACAAGGCGGTGAAGCCGCAGGGCGTCTTTTTTCCCTTTCCTGAGTTGCCCCTGCTTTCCGCGATACACGACAGAGCTCTTGGCGTGCACAAGACAGGCGAGGGCGGGCCAGCCCACAATGGGCCAGAATCTAGACACGTTGATCGCCCCGCCTTCAGTGCGGCTTCGTTGTTGGGGGAGTTTATGAGCCAGAAGAAAAACAGCAGAGACTGCTGAACTGCGAGACTGCCTCAATGCTACCAATGGGAGGCGTCGAATCCACCATGACATCTGCAAAGAGCGGAGATCCCCGGATTTGGCTGGGAAAAGAAGGGTTGCATGCTCCTGGCGGCGCCATGCCGCTTTGACGAGGCAGACATCGCGAATGATGGGCGGTCTCACCAACTTTGCCGTCTCGTCAAGCCATCAAGCCGAGGAGGAAGTGGTCTCAAGCAACTTTCGGCCAAGCTCCCGTGAGACATGCTAGCACGAATCATCCCATGCATGTCTTGCGGCTTCGCAGCACTAGAAACATAATGTTTGAAGTCGTTCCGATCGAGGAGTGCGATTCAGAACAATAACAGACGTCGTTAACGTTGGTGTAGTGGACGGTGTGAAAATGAGGGGCTTCACGAAACACATCCAACTCCTGGGTTCCCTGGGGAGCAAGTCCCTGACCGGAGGTAGAGACGAAACATAAACGACAGATGGAAAACCCTTGGCATGAAGAGTTTGCCTGTGTTTTCCACCTGGTAGAACATAGGATGATTGAAAAGGTTTGGGGAAAAGGGAACACAACAAAAAACGCAAAGCGTGATGACAATTGGGCTTCTTTCTTCCGGCACGGAAAGTGCCCTCTGAGAAAGATGGATCTCTTCGTTCACCCCTTCCCAAGCCATGACGACTTTTGTTGTCCCTGGCTCGGTCTTGACCCCTGTCTCGTCTGGCCGCGACAAGGGCCCCACATCTGTGCCTGCGGCTGGGCTGCAGCATCCATCCCCCCTCCAAAATCGGCCATAAAGTCAAGCTCCCCAGCAACCGCAACAAGTTGATCCTGCCCATCCATCCTACTCTTCACACTCGTCGTCCCAACCTACGTCCTCGTCTGGCATACCGGGCCTTGCTACAACAGCTTTCGTGATACCCTCAGCATCTTGCGCGCCGATCTTTTCTATCCCTTCTCCCTTTTTTTTGGTCTGTTCGGTTCCCTGTCAGTCGTTGTTGGTTGGTCTGTCAAGATGTGGTACGGGCAACCCCAAACCCAACCCCGCCTCAGCTCAGCTCTCCGTACTAGCGGCGAATCAGTCTAGAGCGGAGTGATACGAGAAGAGAAAACGACGGCTTGCTAATGACTCTGGTTTTACCTACAGTGGCATTTTTGGTTACATCAACTACCTGGTGGAGAAGGACCGCAAGTTCGTGGTCGACACACTCATCAACGGTACGTGAGCACCGGCCACGAAAACGAAATACGCCAAAGCTGCAGGGGATCGATCTCTTACCCCCCCCCCCTCCATCTACACCCTCGCAAATCCGATCCTGTCCCGGAAACTTGTTAAACGGGACCAATTACTGACGTATCCGCTGCTGTTTGGTTTAGGTCTGTCCCGTCTTGAGTACCGTGGGTATGACTCGGCCGGCTTCGCCATTGATGGCGACAAGAAGAAGGAGGTGTTCGCGTTCAAGGAGGTCGGCAAGGTCGCCAAGCTGAAGCAGCTCACCGACGAGTCGGACATCGACCTGACCAAGGTCTTCGATTCACACTGCGGTATTGCCCACACCCGGTGGGCCACTCACGGCCCCCCGTCGCGCGTCAACTGCCACCCTCACAGGTATGTGCAGAGCAGAAGTGGAATGGAATCGGCTGCGTATCCTCTGTTCCAAGGATCTTCGCTAACGTTTCTTCTGTCAGGTCCGACCCCAACTGGGAGTTTGCCATCGTCCACAACGGTATCATCACCAACTACAAGGAACTGAAGACGCTGCTCGAAAGCAAGGGCTTCCGCTTCGAGACCGAGACCGACACCGAATGCATTGCGAAGCTCGCCAAGTACATTTACGACCAACACCCGAAGGTTGGCTTCACCGACCTTGCCAAGGCTGTTATCAACGAGCTGGAGGGCGCCTACGGTCTGCTGATCAAGAGCGTGCACTACCCCCACGAGGTCATTGCTGCTCGCAAGGGTTCCCCACTGGTCATTGGTGTCAAGACCCAGAGGCGCATGAAGGTCGACTTTGTCGATGTCGAGTACGCCGATGAAAGCAACCCGCTCCCGGCCGAGACCGCCGCCCAGAATGTGGCCCTAAAGAAGACCGCGGCCGGCGGCAGCTTCTTGTCCCCCAACAGCTTGCTGGGTGCTCCCGACAAGTCGCTCCTCCACCGCTCGCAGTCCCGCGCCTTTATGACCGACGACGGCCTGCCGATGCCCACCGAGTTTTTCCTGTCGTCCGACCCGTCAGCCATTGTTGAGCACACCAAGAAGGTCATGTACCTCGAGGACGACGACATTGCCCACATCCACGAGGGCTCGCTCAACATCCACCGCCTCAAGAAGGCTGATGGCAGCAGCAACGTCCGGACTATCCAGACGCTCGAGCTCGAGCTGCAGGAGATCATGAAGGGCAAGTTCGACCACTTCATGCAGAAGGAAATTTTCGAGCAGCCCGAGTCCGTCATCAACACGATGCGTGGCCGTCTCGACATCGGCAACCAAACAGTGACTCTCGGTGGTCTCCGGAACTACATCAGCACGATCCGCCGCTGCCGTCGTATCATCTTCATCGCCTGCGGTACCTCGTATCACAGCTGCATGGCTGTCCGTGGTATCTTTGAGGAGTTGGCCGAGATCCCGATCGCCGTGGAGCTTGCGTCCGATTTCCTCGATCGCCAAGCCCCAGTATTCCGTGACGACACCTGTGTGTTTGTGTCGCAGTCTGGTGAGACGGCTGACTCTCTCATGGCCCTGCGCTACTGCCTGGAGCGCGGTGCCCTGACCGTGGGCATCGTGAACGTGGTTGGCTCCAGCATCTCGCTCCTTACCCACTGCGGTGTCCACGTCAACGCCGGCCCTGAAATCGGTGTCGCCTCGACCAAGGCGTACACCTCGCAGTTCATCGCCATGGTCATGTTTGCCCTGTCGTTGAGCGAGGACCGTGCGTCCAAGCAAAAGCGCCGCGAGGAGATCATGGAGGGCCTGAGCAAGATCAGCGACCAGATCAAGGCTGTTCTCGAGCAAGACCAGAAGATCAAGGAGCTGTGCGCCAAGACCTTCAAGAACCAGAAGAGTCTCCTGCTCCTGGGCCGTGGTAGCCAATTCAGCACGGCCCTGGAGGGTGCCCTCAAGATCAAGGAAATCAGCTACCTGCACTGCGAGGCTGTCATGAGCGGTGAGCTCAAGCACGGTGTCCTCGCCCTGGTGGATGAGAACCTGCCCATCATCATGATCCTCACTCGTGATGAGATCTTCAAGAAGAGTCTCAACGCGTACCAACAAGGTTTGTACTCCCACTTTTTTCTTTGTCTTTCGGTTCAAACCTAGTCTCTCTTGGATTTGAACTAACATTTGTCTCTGTAGTCGTTGCCCGTGGTGGAAAGCCTATCGTGATTTGCAACCCCGGCGATGAGGAGTTCACCGCCAGCCAAGCGGAGAAGATTGAGATTCCCCAGACCGTGGACGTCCTCCAGGGTATTCTCAATGTCATTCCCCTGCAGCTCATCGCCTACTGGCTGGCCGTCATGGAGGGGCTCAACGTCGATTTCCCCCGTAACTTGGCCAAGTCTGTGACCGTCGAGTGAACGGGTTCTCATAGCATTGAGACGCAACACTGGGCAATCCAAGGGTGTTGGGAGGGCCCTGCGGGCCGTCCATCTTGGACAGTTACGCCCAAACTCGTATGTACTAGTAATATTGGCTATCTTACAGTCCATTCGCTGGCTGAGGGTTTGACGCGAGGAACGGGTGTTAAGAGGTTGGCGGAACGAATACCAAACACGAACGTCCCCACCCGCACCGCGAGAGTTAAGGGGTGTTTGGACCCAGGACACATACGCACAGGATCGTTTGGGTTAAAACGAAGAGTAGCGATAGCGAAAGTGAACAGTTGACCGCAAAGAGTGTAATTTGACGTGAAAACAATATCAGTGTTATGGACAATTGCTAAATTATTCCCATGTCGCGTTTCTGTGACTTGCTCGTTTTTCCCATTACTTCCAAAAGATACCTTAATAATAGGCAACGTCTGGACGGGAACGTCACAAAATGTCATAGAACAGTGTTGTTTCGCCCTCATGGTTCATGAATCTCATTTGTCTTTACTCTCCCCACGCTCATCTCCCTCCTGGTCAGGCATATATCCTATTTACACCGTCTGCGTACCGTATCCACGAATCCTCTCAGCAAACGCCCAGCTCTGCTTCTCCAGCTGCTCGTCCTCGCGCAGCTCAACCCCATCCTTGGTCACCACAGCCAAGCTGTACCGATCCAGCGAGCGCGCATCACGGTAAAACAGCACCTTCATGCACTCCTTGACCACATCCACAGCCTGCTCGCGCGTGAGCTTCGCGGCATCCTCTTCCGTCGCCGCAAAACGCCGCATAATGGGCTGGGCGAGCATCGCACCAAACCCGGTGGCCAGCGAAGGGGAGGAGAAGGTAGTTCCGCGCAGGTCGACAGACGCGAGGAAGGGCTTAGAGGCCGAGTCCAGCCCGGCGACGAGGATCTGGTTCCAGAGCGGGTCGAAGTCGCTGCGGCGGCGGTACATGAGCTTGGAGAGGTATTTGTGCAGGTTGGCGGCGTTGAGTTGGCCGCGCGGGGGTTGGGTGGTGGTGGTTGAGTCGTCGGATGGGGATGGGGTTTCGGCGTGGTCGTGTTCGTAGGCTTCGTCGATGGCTAGCTCGTTGAGGTGGCGGTCGAGGAATTGCATGTCGGAGACGTCGCCGCCGAAACCGACGATGGAGGTGGAGAGGAAGGGGCGCAGGCGCTTGACGTCGGTGAAACGGGCGAGGGAACCGTAGGAGGCTGGAGATGATCGTGGTTAGTTTGCGGTTGATTGGGTTAAAACAAAGACCTCATGGCATGTCGGTGGTGCTGCTGTATGGAAGACTAGTACAGTGCTGCGGTAAAGTAAAAAACGCACCAAGGTTATCAGCGGCCATGACGACGCCGTCTTTGAACTTGATCGCGATGACGGAGGTACCGGTCACAACGGGAGCTTGTGTCGCTGTCTTGGGCCCGGTGGTCTGGAGGTAGGAAGCATCGTAGGCACCGTAGACGTCATCTCTGGGCTGTTTATGTCACTGAGTCAGTACGAGCGCCGTCATGGGACCTTCATATTCGAGGTGTTGGCGAGCAGACGTACACGACCCCAGGCTTGCGGGCGGTGATCCATGGCTGCGGGGTGGAAATGGGTGATTCGAAATTAGTCGGTTGTCGTGGTCGGTCTGAACCACTGCACAAAATGCCTAGCGTTCAAAAACGCTAGTCGCTCGCCGTTTCGGTCGTGGAAAGGTCGTTGGGTGGTGTTGCGTTGGGTACGTTGGAAGGGTTGCGAGCTTGCATGCAGTTAGAGTTGAGGCTAGAGCTCACTATAGCTTCGCGTCCCGGTGCTGCCTTCCCGGCTAGCTGCCGGACAGCTGCCAGCGCCCCACCTGTTGCCTGAGCCGCCCCGCGATGTTGGTCCGTGCTCCACTTGCTTCAAATCCCAGCCAAGCAACCCACGTGACACCCTTTTCATCAACCAAGGTTGGACGATCTCGTAACAACCAACTTTTTCATCATAATCGAGGTCGCAGTGAACGTTTGCGATTTATTCGAAGCCTACTTAGTAACTCGGTCATCATGGGTCTTGTGCAATATGACAGCAGTGATGAGGAAGAGGATGTGCAATCTCCGGTTGAAACGCAGGTAGGCTTTCTGTCCCTCGCTTATCCAGCAAGACTCGCTCACCTCATACCCATATTTAGGCGTCCAAACCGACAGTCAAACCGACACCAGTGATCCCCCAAAATTCATCCGGTAACATCCTTATCCCCGCTCACTTCCCGTCATACCTCAAAACCTAACTCTCCAACAGAACCAGCACCACCATCTGCTGCACCACCTTCAACAACAGAGCAAACCAAACAACCCAGCCCAGCACCACCACAACCCACCAACCCGTCCCTCGGCCCAGTACTCGGCCCAACCCTAGGCCCCTCCCGCCCACCACCATCATCAACCACCACCACCCACCCCACCCTCCCCGAGCCAGAAGAAGAAGACGACGGCCAAACCCAAGTCGACCTCTCCTTCCTCGACCCCCAATCCAGCACCACCACCAACCCCAACCCCAACGACCCCCCTCAATCCCCCCACACCCGCACCCGCACCCTCCTGCACAACCTCACCCTCCCCTCCGTCGCAGACATGGATATCCCCCCCTCACCACCGGGCACCCCGCCGCCAGGCCTCGACGCCCTCACCGCCAAATTCGAAACCTTCCTCCGCCTTAAGCGCACAAAGGGCGTGCACTTTAATGAGCGCTTGGCGCAGAACAAGGGCATGGCGAACCCGGGAGTGGGGGATAAGTTACTTGCTTTTGTGGGTATTGGGACGGAGGTGGATGATGGGTATGGCGGTGATGGAATCTCAACAAGCGAGCGACAGAATGGTGGAGCGGGGGCAGGTGGCAGTGGTGGTGGTGGATTGGTGGACCAGTACGCGACGGTGCTGTCGGCCGACGTGTGGGATCCGACGTGTTTCCCGGCGTGGAGTTATCGGGGCGCGTTGAGGAGGACACAGGAGCGGGTGGCGAAGGAGAGGGAGAGGGCGAAGGGGGAGCCGGTTGCGTTTGTTTCTTCTTCTTCGGGTGGTGGTGTTACGGGGGGTGGTGGGCTAGGATCGGTGGGGGGGAGTAGGAGCGGTACGCCTGGAGTTGGGGCAGGGACGGGGAAGAGAAAGGGGCGATGGGATACGTGATTAGGGGGGCTTGGTGAGATGTGTGGTTACGGGAGATGGGGTATGTCTGAATATCTAGAGTTGTAAAAAGTAAAGACAGATTGAGTCTACTATGATACCCCTGATGGGATTCATCCTCCGAGTGACGTTTGAGCAGGCTGGATGTGTAATCCTATGTTATTTCTTGATGAACCCTTCTGAAAGTGAGATCCCATCTTGCTTTGGTTCCTCGGGTATCATTTTCTCGAAATCAAAGCTCCATGCACAAACACCAGTCGTGGATCATTAGATATTTGGCATTACATTTGCCTTCTAGCGGCTACCCTGAGCGCTTCGGCTACCCACGAGTGCATGCATATCTAAGTCAAGTAACACTCCTGTGCGCTATGCTTGTTCATAGCAAAATAGACTGTCCTCCCTCCATCGCGTGCCCCAAGCCCCGTGGTATATATCCCCCCATCATCATCGTAGTAGAATAGTATCCGCCAGCCCCGCGCGTAACTGCAAAACAACCCAATGATAACACAAAATTAGAAAAAGTGATGCCGAACAAGAGAAAAGGAAATGAGTTGCTGTGATCAGACGAATTCCGCAGAACGCTAGTTACCGCCGCCCAGGCCGCCACAGGGAACGTCGATGTTCAGGTGATCGCGGAGGGCTTGGCCAATCGGGATATAGACGGTCTGGTTGTGCGCCGCGAGAGCGTCGTTGAAGTACGGAAGAGGCTGTCCGTTCCGCACGTCGGTCTTGCCGCGGAGGCCAAACGGAAGCACGCCCTTCTGGTCACCCTTGCCCTCGCAGTAGGGCTTCTCTCCAAGCGCGGTGAGAAGGGCACCGAGGTCCTCCACCGTGGCGCGCATGGGGTAGTGGTTGTCGCCGGGGTTCAGGACAAGGTTGTCAATGTAAACGGTGCCGACCTCCTTGTCGAAGAGATAGTTGTGGAAAGTCACGTTGCCCTACATGGAGTTAGCGGGACATGATCGAGGATTATTGGCGACGTGGATGCAAGACTCACAAGGTCAAAGCTGACACGCGAACGGTTAGGGATGATGGTGTTCGCCCGGAAGTTGTTACCACGCTCGTCAGCGGTCGTGTTGACCCAGGTGGGGTTCACAATAGTGCCCTCAAGCAGTTTAAGACCTGGAAGCACGTTAGAAAATTACAATCCTAATACAAGTCCAGAGAGACTGAACGGCAATTGAGGGCTATGTACCAGGCATGGTGACGGTCTTCTTGAAGAAGACGGGGTAGGCACGCGAGATGCCGCTGACTTGGACGAAGGTGTTACCCTCGACGGTAACGCGGAGGGTTTCATTGGCCAAGAGGTAGGAGTTGAAATTCGTCAGGGCCTCAAGATCCTCAACGGGGAGGAACTGCGTCACATTGACATGCTGCTCGGCATCGGCCGTAGTCGCAGGGAAGTTGAGCGTGGCAAAAGGCGTATGGGGCTGGCGGTCCTCAAGGTACATGACACCCTCAAAAGCAGCGATGTTAGCCTTGACGGAGCCATCAGTCTTGATGGTGCTGCTGAGGCTAATCGTGAGGTTCTGCGTCTGGGTGTTGGTGACCGTGAGGCGGTTCAAGATGAGCTCAGCCTCGTCAAGCTTGGACTGCGCAATTTTAGGAACGGCGACAAGCAGGCTTCAGGAGGTCGTTAGTCAGCATTCTTGGTATTCCGACCACGCCGCGCCCAGCAAACTTGGCACCAGATCACTTACACCACTGGCACGACAATAACAACAATAACTATAATGATGAGCAGATACGCCCACCAAAACTTGGCGCAGTGGCCGAGGCATCCGCGCTTCCGGGGCTTGTCGGAGACTCTCTCTGACTGGGCGACGCCGGCCTTATCGTAGTCGCTCATCGTGGGCAATGGGTCGGGAGGGCCAAGGTCGATGAGAAGGTGCGAATATTTTCGCGTCCAAGGTGAAGCCCGTTGTACTTTCCCAGCTCAGTCGAGGGAGTCAAACCGGGACCGATGGTGTCTTGTCGTCGAGAAGGCGTCCGAGAGGGGCTTCGGCGGAGGTTGAAGCAGAACCAAAAGACCAAACCGGAAACGCAAGCAGGCCAAACGGAGGAGACTGGTGCTTATAAAAGGAGTCTCAGGGACGTACTTGACCGGCCTTGCGGTTGGGGACGTGGGAGGGAAAAAGACGGGGTTTGCAGAGCTAGTGTAATTGAGCAGGGGAGATGGCTGCTCGCCATTGTCACCCTACCCTTTCATGGTAACATTCCTCGCCAGTCCCGGTTGTGGCCACGGGCAGGGGGGAGCCAGCTGGGAGCACGACGAGGTGGGATGGAAGCATCGGATGGAGATTCGATCATCTGAAAGCATGGGGAAGGAGCGACATGTCGCCACCAGCCGGTCCACATTCTCTACCGACCAACAAACGAACGGCCCTGGAGCTGGTCGAGCACGCGGGCATGTGGGCGAAAAGCCACTGCTTCCATGCTCCGGCCAATTATTGACAGCCGAATTGAACCCCAATTCGGCCCTCTCATCGGCAGCCGCTAGCCCCTTTTAGCAGGTTGCCCGAGGTGTGTTGCCGGCAGGGGCCCTGGGAGGCCGCTTCGCCCGCCTTTAACCCTAACCCCATGGTCTCCCCCAGCTGCGGGAAATTGTCGAAGGGGCCGAAGCCTGCAGTGCACGTCGCAGTCTCTGCCCTTCCGTCCGCAACGTTCACTGGGCCCCGGACGATCACAAGCAATTCTTTTGCGAGGAAGGAAGCCGACAAGTCGACGGCGAGCCCACCATAAACGGCTTCGGAACCGCTTGGCTTCATGGGGATGGCTCCAAGGGAGTGCGGGGAATGCGGAGGGTGTGAAGCTTAGCCTCCATTCCCCAGACTCGACCTCGGGTGATTTTTTTTTTTGGAATGTCTCGTGCTTCGAAATATTGAGGGTTGCTGAAGCGGGGGATGACGATGATGGTATCGGAGAGAAGTTGAAGGCCCACCCCAGATTTCAAGCCACACACTGACCATTGGCTGCAATGCGATAGGTATGCGGGCTCGGTGCAGACGCCTGAGATGGCGAGACTGGGTCTCTTGGAACACGACTCGAGCATCTCAAACCGGTTTTGCGTGGCAGGTGATTTTGCGCCCGTTTCTTTGATCAGCAAGCCGTCTGCCCAGCCTCGCCAACACCGGAGTTGCGTTGTGTTGCCCGAAATCGACACACTGCATATGCGGGAAACACCAACTGCCTTGAAGGGACGCCATGCGAATTCGCCGTGTCTTGAGAAGAGTTCCACGCCTGGAATCCGCGGGCCCGAGCTCCAGGGCATCCAAGCATCGCAACTGCCCGCTCCACGAAACGCTTGTTCGGACGCTGTTGCCAAAAACAGAGCTGGCCAAGAGAGTCACCGTGGGCCCCGCTCTTCTCTGGGGAAGGAGCCAGGGAAATGGCTCCAACTTCCTCCTAACACCCCTGTCAGTCGGCCTCCTCTTCGGCAGCTTTTCAGGGACGAGATGGAGCGGAAATGGACCGTCTGAAAAATTCTCAGATCATCCACGAACCTATCGCCATAAGCACGCATACCCTAGATTCCTGCTCCTGCCGCCAACGCCATGACGCTATTGAGGCCAAGGCAGTTCCCCTCCTTGCTGACCAGCCGATGTTCTTGCGACGGTTGAGAGAGGCCATGATCTGCCCTCAGACGATGCGTGGAACACTCGAACATGAGCGGAAATCGCCCGCACAGAGTTTGTCCTCATTCATCAGTGATCTGACCATTAAAAATTCTGGAATAAACTCAACAGAATGGCACTTCTCCTCGCAAGCCCCCGTAGGACGCCACATAACGATCCATAATTCGATGTGGTCCCCGGCTGATGGAGTCGCTCGGAAATTTGAGAAACGACTAGGGTATGAGGTTTCATGCTTGCCGGCAGGGAAAGCCCGAGTCAAGGTGTGGCGCGGCACCATCTCCCGCTTTAAAATTACGACAACAGACTGCAAATCGAAATCTTGCAGGTAAAGATGTCAATAGCAAATGAAGAAACCGATCTCTCATGCGAGAAATCCAGCGAAATGGGCCATCGGTTTCGGCTCGCTCGATCATCAGGGCGCATGACTTGGAGCGCGCACACCGAGGCCACATCTGCGCGTGTAAACTGCCCGCCGACCTTCCTTGATCAAAAGCCGACGATCCAATCGGGGGCATAGAACTTGGCCTTCCCCCACGCCATCGCATAGCAAGCGAGGGGGAGGAGTCGCCTCCTGAAAACTGAAAAGGGGGTCGACCGAGGAGACAGCCACATCCCGAGTTTCTTGGCAGAGCATCGGGTCATTCCACGAACCACGATGATGGCAGCAAACCCTCAAATGCAGCCTCCTCACCCAAGGTTCTGCCGAACCCGAGTCAGACAGTACGACAGCCCATGCGCACCAAGCTCAGTTCGGCGCGCTTGAAATGCTGGCGCGCGCAAGTTTCAATCCTTGAGAATCCCCCAGATACATTAAGGTCGCTGTGTACCTGCATTAGCAGCATCGCCTAAAGTCGTATCGGCTGCTGCGCCTTCGTCGTGTAACTCTGAAATCATGGTCGCCCTTCTGTGCCGCATACCATCCGGGAGTTGGAGAAGGCCATGGACAGGGGTAGGCGAGCGCACAAGTTCGACGTCAGAAGCTTAACCAAAACCACCTACATAGCACACGAGAAAGGTGAAGTCTTCGACAGCATTCATCCGTCTCAAGCAGTAGATTCGAGGATACATAGAAGCGTTCAACTTCGATACCGGAGCTCCCACACTCCAGGTCTTCCAAATGCAACGGATGCACGGATTCACGACGGTGACGGGCTGCAAGCCAAGCCATCCACCTTCGCGGTGCTCTACACCTACATACACTACCACACCCAGGCAACTCCGTACAGGTGTAGTGTATGAGCGATTTCACCCCGGATTGCCCCATGCCACCCATACAACCGTCAAGGGAACGCCCCAGCTCTTTGAAAGGTCTTCCCCAGAAAACACAGGGGGGGGGCCCGCAACTCCCCCGCAAACAGCGGCCGGCCCGCATCGTCGACTTCCACATGTCAAAAAGTTACCCCGGCCGAGGTCGAGCGAAGAGCGGATCTTGAGGGCACGAATGATCGCCTTTCCCCCGCATACTGCGTACTTGGCAGAAACTTGGCAGCAGCTGAACGATTCAACGAGGGGTTGCTCCGTGTTTAGAGCTTGGCGCGGGACGAGGTCCAGAGGCCGGAGCGGTCCAGGCCAGCGCCACCATTGAAGATGTCTCGCTCGACGATGCTCGTGTTGATCTGGGGCGGGGAAGGTTAATGGAAGAGTTTTCGAGAGACGGAGTAAGAGGGCAACTCACAAAGCGTGGGCCGAGTTCGGATAGGTCTTTGGCCCCCATCATCTTCATACACGTCTCGATCTCACCTTGCAGGACTGGTGGGAGTAGAAATTGTCAGCAAAGAAACCAGCGCGAAGGTTTCGAGTGAGAAACAGGGAAACGCAAGACGAAACCCACTTTCGAACGTCCTCTCCACCCCCTTCCACCCACCAGCACCCAAGCCCCAAAGCGCAGCACGCCCCACGCCAACCGCCTTTGCGCCAAGGCACAGCGCCTTGACGATGTCCGTCCCACGCTTCACGCCACCATCAACCCACACCTCGATGGTATCAAAGACCTCCGGGCAGTACTTCCGGATCTCTAGAAGCGTGTGCACAGCGGGCGGCGACGTGTCGAGAGACCGCCCGCCATGGTTCGATAGGATGACGGCACGGATGGTGCCCGGGTGCTGTCTGGCGTAGCGCGCAGCCAGGTAAGCGTCCTCATGTGTCTGGATGCCCTTCAACACAATGGGTAGCGTGGTATGCTTCGCCAGCCAGGGAAGAGTCGTTTCCCAGGTTAGATCAGCAGCCGTACCGAAGAAGAGTTGCTTGCCCACGCCGCTGTTGGTGTCCGGCTTTTTCGCTGCCGCTGGTTGTGCGTCGCCGGTAGGCTTCGCCGACTCAACCACCAGCCTCGTCTCAAAACCGGCGCGCTCATCATCTTCCCGCTTACTTGGCACCGGCGCGTCCAGCGTCAGCACGATACACTTGTAGTGTTCCGGCATGCGCGCAATCCGTGCCAGCATCGTCTCGCTCTTGGCCCGGTTCGTCTGCACATACAGCTGCCAGCCAAAAATCTGCCCGGGGGCTGCATCAGCCACGATCTGTTCGGGCGTCATGGACGCGTTATGCGAAACCAGTTGCATGGCGCCGAAACGGGAGATGCCGCGCGCGATGCCGGCTTCGCCGTCTGGGTGCGCCAGGCGGGCCATGGCAGCGGGGGAGACGTAGAGTGGCGTGGATAGGCGGTGGCCGAGCAGGGTCGTGGAGGTGTCGGCACGGGTGACGTCGACGAAGACGCGCGGGCGGAGGAGGATGGAGCGGTAAGCGTGGTTGTTGAGGGACTTGCTGAACAGATCGTCCGACGCTGAATAGTAGTAGGCCCAGCACTTTTTAGAGACCTGGCTCGTCGCAGCCGCCTCGATGTCGTCCAGATTGAGCAGCGTATCGAGCGCCGGTGGTGGGGGGCGTTCCTTATCATCCTTCCCCGGCGAGAATTTGCGTTGCATCTTCTTCAAGTCGTCCGCGTCGACGACGCCGAGCTTGGCCTCGGGCTTGAGGTTCTCCTCGAGGGTTCCGGGCGGGTGGATCGGGTCGAACTCGGCCGTGGCATCACGGCCAGCCAGCTGGAGGATAATGCGCGAGCCGCCTGGGTGCTCGGGCAGGAAGTCGGTCACATCGTAAACGGCGCCGTGGAGGACGACCCAGCAGCTTTCGGGGGTGGTGTGCTGGGCGACTGTGACCAGCGACAGAGGTGTGTTAGTAAACCTTTGGAGTTGTTGTCCATGGTGAGTTCAATTGGGGAATAGAAAAGGCGAGACGACGGGAGTGGTCAATTGACTTGATCCAACCCGTTTGGTTTGTTTGAACCTGTCCGGTCTCGGCAATTGTGATCCGGATGCGAACGAGGCTGACTGAGACAGGATTTGATTTGCTTGCCTTCCTCTGCTTTGAAGATTTTGGTCATCTTTCACGATGGACCCTCTACACTGGGAATCCTCGACTTCGACTCCTTGATTCTATCCAAAACAAAACACACAATTGCGAAATCGCAGGTTTGACGTCGGCTGGGGGCTCTCGTAGCATTTTAACACATTCGGGCCGGCACCTGGAGTTGAAGGCCCGCAGCCGATGGCCGGGCCCTTCTTCCGCGAGCAGTGTCACTTGGGGTCAGTTGAGATTGGGGGCTTGCTGATTGGTCCCCTGCCCTGGAGATGACCCCCAAGCTGCCACAGGTGCCCCCAAAGCTCCAGGCCTGAGTGAGCGGATTGTGGAGTCCGAACCTTCGACCTGGGGCGGTTGATGCCGGCTTCTGGGGGAGCGGTGGCCGTTGTTCCGCGCCGGTTGGAGGGAAAATCGGCCTCCGAATGTCGGTACCCACTGGCACCATGCTCGGGGGGGATTAATCCGAGCCTGGGCGTGGGAGGTTCGCCGACACGGGAGCTGTCGAAGCTCTCCGGCCATCTTAACAAAAACGTTTTTTCTTCTTATTTACAAAGGAGGAACCCCCCTTTCAAGTTGACAGAAAGAGATTTCTAGTTTCAAGAGCTTTCCAGGGGGGTTGTATGTTTTTGATAGGGTCGCTGACATCCACGCAACACAGGCTGCCTGGTGCAGGGCGTTTGTCATTCACAGACCGATGACGCATTCACAAACACCCCGATTCGAGGGTCCCATCCTGGGTTGTTCTTTCCGTTGTTTCGCTTTCAAAGCTTCAAATTAGGAGAGTTTTTACATATCAACTCGCATTTCTTTTCTTGGATATTTCCGGACTTATTCAGAACTACAGGCGACGGTTTACCGCCCTCAAGGCTCAGTGTCTCCAAGAACAACGTGAATTCCAACTGCATCAGTGCACATGCGCATGCACCACCGCCAAGTTAGCGGTTACCGCGGGGCCAGACCAGGCTGACACACCCCCGCCATTGCATCGTCCTCCAACAACAGCTCAGCTGCCTCAGCCCCGTGCACCTTGTTTGCACCTTGTTTGCCCAGCTCTGCATTTCGGAAGACACCAGCCTTACTGGCCTTTTTCTGTCGCTTGTTCTTTTCACCCGGTGAACTGCATCGCGGTGTCCGACCGGTCAATACACGAAGTCCGCCATCTATTAAACACTTGGCTGATTGCCATCGACAGCCACTACGTAGCCTTCTTCAACCTGTGTCGCCCTTGCGCCCCGTTTCCCCTCTTTCCGGCCTCCGAAATAAACAAACCCGCCCGGGGCCAAACCACCCACCCATCCATCCCTCCAACCTCCAACTCCCCATCCAAACACGCCGCCTCGCAATCCAACCACCCGAGCCCACGTCCACCAAATCAGCCAACCAACCAACCCACCCGCGTATGGGCACTCTCCTCACCAAACTCAAACACAAAATGGCCTCCCCCCCAGAACTCCGCGTGCTCTGCTTCGGCGACTCGCTGACCGCGGGGTACGCCTCGTGGGGCGCGATCCACCACCCTTACCAGGAGATGCTGGAGCAGATCCTATCGATGGCCTATCCGGATTTGAAGGTCGAGACGCTCGAGGATGGCGTGCCTGGGGCAATGGTCAAGAATGGGTTTCAGACGAGGATGAATGCGCATTGTACGTATGATGGGTTTAGCTGGAGGTTTTGGTGTATGGGTTGTTTTGCTGACGTTTGGGTTGTCGGGGTGGTGATTTAGTCGCGGGACCGAAGGACAAGAAGAAGAGGAGCGCTGATGAGGAGGGTAGTCAGGATGGGCAGGTGTTTGACTGGGCGATCGTGCTGGGCGGGACCAAGTATGATTTCTTCTTCCCCCTTCTCCAGCCCTCCCGTGTACTGGACGCCGCGAACAGGTTACTAACAAAACCACACAGCGACCTGGCCGTAGGCTTCCCAGTCGAAGACATATTCGAAGCCCTCAAGGAAGTCTGGAACGTGCCACTCGCCCACAAATGCAAAGTCCTCGCCCTCACGGTACCAGAAACCGGCTCCAAGGGCGCCATCCGCGAACGCATGGACGCCCGCCGCAACAAACTCAACGATCTGATCAAGGGGTATAAACGCGAGAATTTGTACGTCCCTCCCCCCCTCCCCCCTTCCCCCATATTCCCTCGCCAGATACCTATACTAACCCCCTCTTCTCCATATCCACAGCCACGTCTTCGACCTAAACGCCGTCCTCCCCTACCACGCCCTCTCCGAGCAAGACCGCACCCGCTACTGGGACGACCTGGTCCACCTGACACCGGACGGGTACGACTGGATGGGCAACAAGATCGGGGTGGCGCTGGTGAGCCTGTTGGCGGCGGAGAAGGTCAACAGTCCGCAGCGGCCGCAGAAGAGGAGGCGGATTTTTAAGGGGGATGATAATCAGTTTGAGGAGGAGAAGGAGGATGGGGAGGGGGGAGGGGGGATTGAGAGGGGGTATGTGGTTGTGAGAAGGGTGGATTTGGAGTGATTAAGGGCGGGAAGTTAATTCTTGAGCGTTTGTCCGGGCTTGTTGTTGGTTTGTTTGGGTTGTTTGGGTTCGGGCTTCTCTTTGTTGGTCTGTTAGGGGTTTCGGATATGGGATTGATACACTGGATGGATGGACCGGCGTTTTGGGGCATCAGAGAGTTATTACTGCAAACAAGAGATATCAAGATGGAACCAGGCATCTTATAAAGAATTTGGGAAATCATTTGCTTCATTCATCATAATTATTTATGTCTGGGTAGGTCTCTACGCACACGACCTTTTGTCCATCATTCATTCATTCGTCCATCTACAGTCCCGTGGTCATACCGCAATATGCGCAGCCACAAACTCAGGAAACTCGGCCTGCAGCCCATCCGTCAACTGCTCCAAGTCCTCCGCCAGCGCCTGCACATTCCCATCCCACCTACGCATCTCCTTCGCAACAGGCACCTGCGCCCTCGTCCCCCAACCCTTCTTTTCCCCGGCCGCGTCCCCGCCGACAAACAAAATAATCCGCTCAATCTGATCAATCGACCCAGCCAACCGCCCTTGCTCAATCATCCGCGCCGTCGTGTCCTCCGCCTTCTGCCCGTCCAATCCAAGCAGCAATCCAAGTTCATCAAAACCGATGTTAGCATACAGCCGACTGGCGCTCAGCAGGTTGTGCTCCACCACCGCCTTGGCCAGCACCGTCGACCCGTCCGCCGTCTTGGCCAACTGGTGCGGCGCCAGGTCCTGCGCGAACTTGTCCACCTCGCCCGTGCTCAACAACCGGTCAAAAAACATCTTCTCCAGGATTCCATGCTCCTCCAATCCCGCCGCCCGCTCGTCCTTGTACAACTGACCCAGCGCGCGACTGCGCATCGGGCCCGCGGGGGCTAGCACAGCGCACTTGATGGCCATGCCCAGGGTGTGCAGACGCTCGTCCTCGGCGATGGCGGGGGAGAAGGAGATGTCGTGGTAGCTCTTGGCGGCCTGGAGGAACTGGCGGTTGGAGTCCTGGATGCGGGCGGCGGAGAGGCGGAAGTGGAGGTTGAGTTCGGCGTCGGCGACGTCGTGCATTACGTTCTTGAGCTTGTTGAGGTAGGTCTCGGCTGACGTGCTGTCGTCGACCTCGAGGTAGTTGCGCACGATGCGGATCCATATGGCGGCCTTGTCGGCGTCGGGTACGCGTCGCTGGGAACTGTCGAGCGGGATCTCGGCGAGCAGCTTGGCGGCGGCGAGGAACTCGTCTTGGGCTTCGTAGGCTGTGGCGACTTGCTCGCGGAGCGCGGCGGCTTGGTCCGTGAGGGAGGTGGCGAGGGGGGAGTCGGGGATTGCGGTGATGACGTGCTGGCCGACGTCGATGGTTAGGTCGGGGTCGTTGTTCGGGAGGTTGCGGAGGGTGGTTAGGAGGTCGGTCAGGAGCGTGCGGGTGTTGACGACGCCGAGGGTGCCGGATAGGGCGGCGTTGGCGAAAGCGATGAGGTCGGCGGTGGTGGTGGTGGTGGTGCTACTTGAGGAGGCGGTCGCGGAAGACTGGATAGTGCTGAGGATGGCCTGGTAGTCCGCGAGGCTGGCCTTGTTGCCGGCCTCGGCCAGCGCCGTCGTGACCTGCGGCGACGCCATTTTGGAATTTCTCCACTCGAGATTACCTCAAGATTTGGTGGTTGATGATCGGGGATCGGTCTTAGTATTTAGGATCTCGGTGAAAAAAAAAAACATCCAGCCGTGTCAAGTCGGTTGTTTGAGTGTTGGATATTTGTTGTTTGCGTAAGGCTGAGTTGGGGAGCTCCAGAAGCTCGCCTGGGCTGCCTATCGGCAGGTGGGGTTGGCGGGGTGGTGGGGTCCAGAAGTCTGGCCCAGCCCGGAACTCAGGGTCCTCCTTCCCTCCACCACGTAAATTATCCCAGGCTCCTTCTCACTTGATCATGTTGAGCAGCTCTTTCCTGTCAACTTTTCGTAATTTCTTGGAGTGTACGTTGAGTTGAGTATGTATTCTTGAAAATTACAAACGACCAACATTGAAATAGAGACCGATTCGTTGACTTCGTTCAACCGTGGCTTTAAACCACCACCGGCTTTTTTGCTAGTCTCAACTTTTTTCCTTACTTACATTCGAAATGCCGAGGGAAAAAAAGAAACAAATTCGCCGAGGTGTCAAAACATCTTTCAGTGCAAATGCCCTCGAAGGCCGGACTTGAAATTACATTTGACTCCCAGCGGCCCAAACGGCGGGCCAATTCAGTACCACTCTACTCCATCTACAGTTCACCTAAGCGCGCGCTTCCCTGCCTCATGTTCATTACCTGCACAAAAGTTCAAAACATCTTTACAAAGAAACCCTAAAAATACCTGATCCTACCTTGACATGCCGCCTGCTTCAGTGTTGAATTGCTGTTGCCAATGGGACTGGCCCGTGTCGACGGTCTCTTACAGGTACCGTTTCTTAATTACCCCTTTCTTTGTTTCCTCGCTCTCGCTCCAAGGTCGTTTCTTCACCTCACCTAGAAAGTTCAAGAGAACGGCAAGTGTGGGCATTCTTTCAACCATCTTTACCAGACCTCAACCTAGGCTAGGCCACTTTTCTTTGGCCAGGCCGGGCTTTTTTGATCTGTACCCTTACGCTATGACACTTAACATTGCAGGTTTACTCCCCTGACTCTTTGTTCACCCGTACAAACCCCTAGCCAGGGGCAGCTACCTGGCCACCATCCAGGCCTCCTTCCCCTTACCTCCCCTTATCCCCCTTATGGCAGACACAATCCCACCCAAGCCGCCATCGGCGAGAAATCCGTTTCATCGCCCAAATGTTGATCTCCCGCGATCATCGCCATTGGATCCACGGTCCTGGAAGCCTGGGCCAGGAACCGCCCGCTTGTCCCGCAACGCCATTGTTGAGGCCGGTGATGGTTGTTTCAGGGGGTACGTGAGGCTTCACTGGCGTCTAGGTGTCTACCTAAAGGGTTGTGGGCGGTTGCTACGTAGTATGGGATGCGGCCGGTAAGGGGATGAATGCCAGCCATGCGCGTGATGTGATACTATTGTCTATTGAGGTGTGAAGAGTATAAGACGGGAGGGCTTTTCGCTGTTTAGGTTCCCTCTTTCTTCTACATCATCATCAACCGCATCTTTTCCTACTCTTCTCTCCTCACAACGATTGACTCGTTTCTGCTTCGTGATATTGACGCAGGCCGTCGTTCATTCATACCTCCATTCCTAAAGCACAACATCTTTTCTCATCAACAACCATTCATCTGCCAAAATGCTCACCCACGCCACCGTCCTCGCTCTCGCCCTGACACCGCTGGCCTCCGCCCACGGCAAAGTCGCCGTCGTAACCGGTAACGCCGGCGGCAACGGCACCGCCCTCGCCATCCAAGGCGGTATCGTCCCCGGTTCCGGGCCTAACTCCAAGGTATGTACACCCACCCACCAACCACCCTGCCATCCTCCGATCCCTCCCACAACCCTAAAATATTGACTAAAGGAAAAAAAAAGACCGAAGTAGACACCACAGTCTTCCACCACACCTCCATCCGTACCAACGGCCTCGGCAAAACAACCGGCGCAGGCCACAACGACCTCGGCCAGCTCGTCCATGCCATGGCACTGTCGGGTCCCACGCTGCCCCAACTCACCCCCGGCGGCAACCTCACGGGTATCTTCCATGTCGTTACGGCTGATGGCGCCGGGCCCATCCAGGCTGTGCTGGATACCACGGCTACGGGGCAGTTTTCGGATGGCGTGCCGTTGACTGTGGTGATGCAGATTCCGGGGGTAGGGGGAAATTTTGTGGGGGGTGATGGGAATGGTAACAACGGCAATGGGGGTAATAGGGGGAATAGGGGTAACAGAGGAAACAACAACAAACGCTCCCTGAACCCTCTCAGTTGGCTACGCAAACGCGGCGCGGCCAACGTGAACCAGAGCTTCGAGTTCGCGTTTGCCGTGCCCGAGAACACCACGTGTACCGGGGTCGTGGCCGGGATGACGGGTGTGTGTCTGGTCAAGGTGGCGAATGCGAACCAGGCGGGCCCGTTTGGGGGGGTCGTGCCTGTGCAGATGGTTGCTGCGGGTGCTGCTGCGCCTGTTGTTACTGGTGGGACTGGTGTTGGGGCTGGGACTGGGACTGGGACTGGTTCGGGTGTGGTTGTTTGTGGGGGGACGGGTCAGGCGTGATGGGAAGGCTAGAGAGAGTTCGATGGATGGGCTGGGAGAGATGTGCGGTGTATAAGAGGTGTTAGGGAGAGGTGGGGTGGGTGAGAAATGAAAGACCTGTATATATCGCAATCGGGAGTGTCATATCAAAGTACATAGCACATAAACACCACTTACAAACCACAAACCCGCTCATATCCATACATATCAGTCGTCCATCTCCCACACCACTCCTTTCACACCCTTTCAAACCCCTTTGCCAACCCTCATACACACCCACCCCCCCCTAATACTCCCCTAATGCTGCAAAACAACCTCCTTCCCCCTCTCCCACCCCCTCACCCCCTCCCTAATATTAACCCAATACCTCAACCTCACCGCCTCCGCCCTGGCCCCCTGCACATCCCCCTCTTCCAACGCTCTCCCCAACCCCTCCTCACAAGCCTCAATCCTCCCCTCATTCTCCACCCGTACCCCTTCCAAATCCGCCTCAGTCTGCGCCTCCTCCATGACCTCCCTTGCCTCGAGCACGGTCATCAACAGTTCGGGGTCGGGGGCCCCGCCGTGCTGGTTGGCTTCGTCGCCTTCGAGGTCGATGTGGTGGAGCTCGTGGAGGAGGTATTGCGCCCGCAGGAGGGGGGAGGAGAGGGTTTTATAGGCGGTGTTAATTAGTGCCGAGGTGGCTTCGGCGCGGATGCGGGCGGGGGAGTGGTTTTTGTTTTTGCTGTTGTTTGTACTTGTGCTCGCGTTGGTATCCGGTGTGTCGTCAGTCGCTGTGTTGTTGTTGGCGTCGGACGTCCCGGGCTGCGCAGCGTGGTGGTGAAAGTCTGGATGCGACGCGGCTTGCAGGCGGAGGAACTCGGCGCGGAGTGCGCGCAGGTCGATGGCGAACTTGCCCGCTGGGGGCGGGCCGTCGGGTAAGGTCTGGGGGAAGAGGGCGTAGTACGCCGGGATCTCGGAAGGTGTCGAGGAGGAGGAAGACGAATCATCGGTAGTAGTAGTGGAAGTGGTTGTTGTTGTGGAGTTGGGCCTCCTCTGGCTATATAATGACCGGCGCGCGGCTGTTATCGACGTCTGCGGGCGAGATATTGTGGCAGTTTGGAGGGCGCGTCGAGAAGGTATCGTGACGCGAGATGCTGTTGCGAAAGAGGTACCCCGAACAGCTAACGTCGGTTGAGCCTCTCGCCGGCAAGCCGCGCATATCTGGTGAGCGGCTGCGCGCCCGGGAGCGAGGCTTGAGAAGGAGCGCATGTTGTTGCTGTCGTCTTTTGTTTTGTCCTTTCCTTCTTTCTTCGTCTTCTTCTTCGCCGTCGATCTTTACAAGCTGAGAGCAAAGGCAAGAATGGTTGTCTTCAGGTCTGCCGTGATATGAAACTAGCCGGTCGTTTTCAATTCGGTGCGGAAAGGTCGTCTCAAACCCAAGCGGGTAAAGTTAATCGCCACACCGGAGCTCGGATGGATCGCGGAGTGAGATTCGGAATTTCGAGGCAAAAGTCCCGCCCGGAGCCGAGACCAGCGAAAATGACGTCGGCACGGTGGGACCGAGTCCAAGTTCACTTTTCACCGCCTTCCGAAAATAGAGACATGGACAAATGCTGCCAGGTACCCCTGACCCACTTGGCCGGTTGACCCCTGGCCCTGCGCCCAGGCCTCTTGCTTGGACTGTCACTCATGGCATTTTCAGAATCCGATACCGAATTCCAGACAGAAGACGAATAAGAATTAGATGGGGAAGAACTTGCCTCAGGTGTGGTGTGGAATAAACCATCCGTTTCTCTCACGAAATGCACAGCCATGCCATACCGTTATGCTCAAGTCCATGCTAAATTATTACACCAATAATAATACAACCCTAGTTATCGCAAATATGTGTCCCAAGTATCGTAACATCATGCATGCCCAGAATGATATGCCCGGTTGTCCCGTATTTCCATATTTCCATGTCAAAATCTTATTCTCCTCCCATGCATTGATAGATGTAGTTCCCCTTCATGAAAGTACCACCCCCCTCCATCTTCCCCTCTCCTGATGCCACCATCGTTCCTGGTCCTTCTTATCCACCACCATCCCACTATACGTGTTCCACCGTCCCGTACACCCTTCCCCTCGCGTATCCGGCGTGTCCCCGTTCGTCTCATCACCAGCACCACCAGCACTACTACCACGACGACTCCCACTCCCACCCAAGAACCCTTCCACATCACTCTCCGCATCGACCCCTCCATCCCCCCAGTCCTTCTCCCTCTTTTTCGACTTTTTCTGCTTCTTCTGCTTCTTTTTCTCTTCCCTATCGCTATTATACCCATTACTATTACTATTATTATTACTTCCCAATGCAGTCTTCTCCCCACCAACACCACCACCGAAAAACCCAACCATTTCCCCTCCATCATCCCGCATCATATCCTCCACACTAACCACCCCACCTCCTTCATCCGTCGCACCCGACGCCACATCGGGCGAGAGCACATACCGGATCCGGGACTCCACATGCCCCAAAAAGGCGCCAATCCCAAACTTTTCAACCATGGCGCCTTGGTCTTCGTCAAAGACGTGAACGAGGTAGCGGGGAATGCGCTGGGCGGCTTCGAGACGAGCTTGGGCGGCAAGACGCGCCTGGGCGAGGTTGCTGTTTTCGCGTGGGATCAGGGCGTCCAAGGGGGGGAAGAGAGGGGATTGAGGAGTTGGAGTGTTGGCGCCGCCGTTGCCAGTGCCGTTGGGGGTGTTGGGACGGCTGTTGGTGCGGCTACGGGAGCGGAAGGGGTTCATAGAGGTCGGGGTAGACCGACCGAAACTGAGGCCGCTGCTGCCGTTTCCTGTCGGAGTAGCAGCGGCCCCTCCGCTGTTGGTAGACGAGAAACTCGAGCTGTTGCGAGTATGTCCCCAGGGTGTCGTGTTCTGGCCTGTCTGGCCCGGAACGGGGAACAGCCCGCGGTATCGGTCCGTCGGGTGATCCACGCGCTCACGCGGTGCGCAGAGAGACTGGAACAGCCCGTCTGGATCGTTCGGTGTGCACAAGGCCCGCAGCGATGGGAACCCGCCAGCTGAGATGCTCCGCGCAAGAATGGTATCGGCCGGGGTCGACGTGTTCGGTAAATAGGGGATATCCCAGTGAAGTTTTCGGAGGGACTGCGAAGCGAGATAAGGGAAAAGGATCATGAACTCGTCGGGCGGCATCTCGGGGGCGTAGGTTTGAACGATGGTGAATGTTTCAAGGCGGACAAGGTACGAAAGGATGCGGGCGATGGCCGGAAGTGACTCGACGTTCATCTGGAGCAGTGTGAGGGCGCTGAGGGACGTGCTTGTTCGGCGGGTTGCAAGCGCGGAGAGGCCGGCGGTCGTAACACCCGTGCATGAGCTGAGTGACAGTTTCCTCAGTGCAGGCAGCGCGAGGAGGTTCCTGTCATTGAAGGCCGTTGGGGGCATGTGAGAAAGGTAGAGGTTCTGCAGCGCTGGCAACGCTCGAATCGTACCGCCCAGCAAGCTGGGGGGGCTCAACGCCGCCCCTGGCTGACAGTGCACAACCAGCGTGGTGAGCTGCCTCCAGTCCGCGTGGAAACCCATAAACAGTTGTGACTCCTGTGGTTCCAGGTCACCTGGTCCCCATCGCGCCTCCTGCGGGCGCATCCTCTGCTGCTGTTGTTTTGCCGATGGTTCCAAGATCCAGTTCATCTCTTTCAGCTTCGGCCGTGTCGACAGGGCTTGGAACAAGCGCTGAAACGAGTGGTCGTACGTCGGGTGGTAGCCTACCAGCCGTTCCAGGTTGGGACAGGCCATCACCACCGACGCGACTAGGTCGTTGTACGCGATCAACCCAACCGACATCGGCCTAGCAGGCGGCTTCAGCGACCGCACGGCCGCCGCGATTTGCGCATTCGCTCTCAACGTCCGTCGGAGCAACACCAGTCGCGAGCCGTAAGCTGTCTTGGTCCGCTTCTTCATCGCAGGCGATTCGTGGCCCACCAGTTGAATGTGTTGATATAACGCTTCGCGGGCATACTTGAGAAACTTGCGAGCGCTGATCGCCACCGAGCAACAGTCCCGCATCCAGCACGTCGCGCAGCTGTTGCTTCCCGGCCGCAGGTGCAGCTTGCGCAGTTCCGCCAGGATCAGCTCCAGAATCTCCCCGGGTAGTGCCGCAAACTGCTCCCCTGGCTGGGCCTTCTTCCGCTGCTTGATGGGCGCTGGCCGATGCCAGGGATAACTTTGCCCGCCTGCACCGTTCTGCCATGTCACTGGTGCTGAAGACGTCCGCGGGCTGTACGAATCAAAGCTCGTCTGGCTGCTCGTGAACGACGAAGTGCGCACACGGCTGTCGACGCTGTCGTGCCCGACGCTGCTGGTCGTTACCGAACTGGTGCTGCTGCTGTTGGACAACCGCCGGGGCTTGTTGTATCCGCCGGCACGCTCCGGGCTCCCTCCGGGGAACGAGCCGTCCGGGTGGGCCGTGGGCATGTGCATCGGGGGCGGATGCCCCTTCACGGGCCCTTCCGATCCTGGCTGCGAGTTGGCCATCTTCTGCATCCCCGTGCTGGCCCGTTGTGTCCTTTGCACAAACGCTCTCTCCTCGGTCGGATACATCGCTAATGGGCCGTCGACGGGCGAACGTGGCGGCCGGAGACGAGGAGGCGCAGCAGTAGGTTTTAATACCGGAGACCGGCTTGTTTGGGAAGAATTTCGGGATCGCGCTGGGGGCGGCTTCAATAGCGCCTCATCATCACTATTAATAGTGTACCATCGAAGAATTGCCGAGGCGGAGAAGGTGTGCCGATGCTTGACTTTATTAAAGAACGCTGGGGGCGGGCTGTGTAAGTCGAGGACCGGACTCTGGCGTCAGCAACCGTTGATACCTCCCCTCTCAAAGTGACACCTTATTTACCACAGCTGGGGAAAAATATGTTCTAGAAAATAAAGTGGAAGGCAAAAGGAAAAAAACAAGATGGGGACGTTGTTGCGTGATGTTGGGGATGAGCGAGGGTGTGTGGGCCGAATTGGCCATTTTAAAATGACATGTCGATCTCAGCCGCAAGCCGTGGGCGGCAGTTCAGTGAACATCGTTGCGCTTATTGGATTGCTCTGCTTGCTCTTTCCAGCCAAGCCGGCCCAGGACCGATCAATTATCGAGTCTGCCTCTTCATTCAGCCTGCAACCTGCAGCCTTTCAATAAACTCGGGGCGTCGAGTCATAGCGCGTCTTGTACATTCTGCAGGCGCCAGGACGCTAAAAGGAGAAATATTCCCATGCGTGACGCAGGAACGCGACGCACCAAGCACTCGCTGGTTGGTCCGACGGGTACGAGGTTGGGTGCTCACGTTGGCCACTTGGGATGGATATAACGCACGCCACGAATGAAAAAGGTGGAAACTAGCGTGTGGCTTCACGCGTGCAACCCATCCTTTTGCCTCAAACCTCCAAATATGCGGGGGAAACAATGGGCCTCGGAGTGGATGGATGGATGGATGTTCGTCCGTCTTTTTCTCGCAAGAAATCTTGGAAACTGTTGCTGTTTGCCCATGATCGGCGCTTCGCCAGTCGACAAACAGAGTCTCGTCCGTCTGGGAAACCTGGTGTTTCTGGATGGTTGCGCCCAAAAGGAGCACTCCCAGAACCAAAAGCAGAAGTGACATCCATGAAGGAAAACAGGGGTCGGAAGCAAGGGGGAAGGTGCAGTTGGCCCGAGCGCGAAAAAGGGAAAGGGGTTCCCCAACGTTCCACCCGTCGGCCAACCATCTCCGGCTTGGCAAATGGCGACATGAGAGCACCTGAAGTGAACAACAATTCGCGCTCTTTGTGTTCGAGGTCGCGGGGAGTGATGAAATAAAAATAAGACAAAAAGCCAATGGGCAAAGTGAAGGTCGACAAAAGCTGCTCACCGAGATTCTGTCTTGCCGTCCTGTTTTGCACCGCTCGAGGCTGCCTCTGGGGGCTGACTGCTCGCGGTTGAGGGAGCCTCCCTCTCCCGAAGCCCGTCCCCGCCGTCTGGACGATGGGATTTGAGTCCTTGAGGCCGTTTCCGCAGCACATTGCCCTTCGTGGTGACATCGCTCGAGGAGAGCGAGTTTCTCCTTCCGGTCACAAAGTCCCGTAGCGACGACAGCGACGATACAGAACTTTCGCTGTTCCGCCTCTTCCGGCCACTCCATGACCATGACGACCTTGTCGGGGTTGGTGAGGATGAGGCCGGCGTGCTAGCGGGAGTGGTGGCCATAATTTGAGAACCCGATACCGCGATAGGGGCAGTCGTTCGTTATTGTCGGCTCAAGGTTAGGAACCGGGAATCGGGGGGCATCCTCCGCCGGTACTCATCAATATCGAACGTTTACGTTGAAATTTCGTCGACGCAGCGTCGGCAAGGTGTTTCGAGTCTGTCGTTTCGAGTTATGTCTTTGCCCGCGAGGATTCCTAACCCCTCCTTCTTTCTCCCTGGCCTCTAACGAGTGTGGTAGGAACGCCGAGGCTAGGAGGGAGTTTCCTCCCACCAGCAGCAATTTTCCACTTGCGTTGAAGTCAAGCCCGTAGGTTGACAATACAACGTTGGATACAACGTTGGATCGGGACGATGGTGGTTGCCCCGCTTTCAGAGATCGTATTGGCCTCGGCGTGAACGGGGGTCGCCGAGTCTCACACAGTGGTCGAACAAGGCAAAAGAGGGAAAAGCTCATCAACAACATCCAAAATTAAAAAGAGCGGGTGCTATGTTTAATAAGATGTGTCCAACCGATCGCGGTCTCAGACAACAAAAAAAACTTCGACACGCCACGCCAAGCCGTTCCGCAGGCCTCCATTGCCCGAGCCTGAGCCGGCACAGCGGCGAGCAAAGCCATTTTTCCTGTGGGGCCGAGCCCGTGTGCAGTGGGGCAATCGGTGAGGCTGCTGGCCTGGTCACATCGCGTGTTGCTGTGAAATATGTATCAAATCAGGTCGTTGTTTCTCAGACATCAGCTGCAGCAAACTCCGTACCTAGGATTGGACTTCAGCTTCTCCGCTTTAGCGTTGTCGCCGAGCTGCTTCAGTACGAGGGACAACGCATACGTGGCTTGTGTGAGGGTGGCCATGGGCCGTTTTAACGGTTTCTGCAACGTACGTGTTTTCAGGGCGGCCTCGAGAACACCCAATTATGGACCTTTCCCCGTCCACCGATCTGCAACTAGGTAAACAACGTTTATCGGAAAACAGGGTTCGCAGAGGTGGCACTCAACAATCGACCGGTCGGTAGTCGAGGAAAAGGGGCTTCAGCCCCTACCTCGATATTGAATCTTAAGTATGTACCTAGATCCAAGTCAATAAATACTTGAGCCATGGAAACCCTGGAAGGATATCGAGTCGCCAATATAATGTCCGTGGCTACGAGGATGGCCGTTGAGTGGCGCCTCTTGAATCGTCATTCGGTATGAAAGACGGGAAAAGAATGGAGAAGAAAACTTTAAAGTCAACAGATCCTCGACAGCCTTCAGAGGAAGGCACGACCAAGGGTTACTCGAGCGAGTTAATGTGAGCTAATTAAATACCATCTAATTCAACAGCACATCCCTAGAGTATGTGACCACTTTCGTCTCCCGTTAACTAATACAGCAGAAGTTAGAACGATACCACTGAGCTGTAATTATTAACAATACCATAAGTTCGGCAGCAGGGCTCAACAGCCAGTTGCTAATTAATTGTCTTGAGTGCTGCGGGCTTACTTAGATGAATTTCCCGAACTACAGTTTCAAAGCTTTAAGCGTAGTAGAGAGGGTATCTACCTCGCTGTGGCCAAAAAAAGCGGCAGATTATACTAAGACGGATAGCTTAAGTCTAATCTATTAACATTCGATCAAATTTAGATGGATTTTGTTTGATCTACTCTTTTTCGTTATTTTTCACTTTTTAGAATTCTTTCTTTTTTGTTTTTTTGGTGTATTCTTTTTGGTTTTTTTTTTCACTTTGGTAGAAAATTAAGTTATCTAAGGACTTGGTCTGCCGCTTTTTGGGCCACAGCGAGCCTACTACGTTTTCTTCTACTCCTTACATACGCTCGGTTCAGCTAACTAACTACATTTATTTTGCCTTTTACCGAGAGCCGGCCGTCATCCGACTCAAACTGCCCTTCCCCCGAACCGATAGGCTCCGATTTCTTTCAAAGCCAACAATGAGTTCATGCCCTCAATGGTTTCTTTTCTGCTTCCCTCTGATCAACGGCCGTTTACTGCCGCAGTCCCACCGAAATAGGTTCAGTTTGACTCCCAAACCTACGCCCTTATCACCCAGGAGACTTACTCCAGAACCGACATCGTTGGTGTCCCGCCCCGATTCTCCATCATGGCCAGATCATCTTTCGGGAGAGCTTCGGTCCCCGAGCGGTGTCAAATATGATGCGGATACCATCTACTCCGTTGAGTCTATGACAAAAGCCTCCACCACCAAGGTCACTGGAATACTATCGAGGCAGGGGAGCTCAAGTGGACGACTTTAGCGAAGAATGCCGTTCCAGAATTCCACCCAAACGATCAACGACGGCCCTGGTTAACTTAGCCGCCTCATCATCCAAACTTTTTTCAAAGGTACTATCTAATATGACTACCTCGCACTGGCCCGAGACTCTGGCGTTTTGTCTCGGGGAGTAGAATCACATCAGAGTCGAGTGGAAAGGGGGGATGGGGTAGCCAACGAACTGCTGCCCGACCATGCGAAGCCGCTCCAGCGGGAATTATGTCGACAGGTATTTCAACGACGTCACAGCGCTCTTCATAAAATTCCCACTCAAGGACGATGAACTTTGGCGAATCTGCAAGAGCACACTGTCTAGAACTACCAGCTCCGACACCTCGACTGTGACGGGGTCACTCGGCACATGCCGGGGAACGAACAGGTCGGGCGCGGGAGGAACCCCATCACCTTCAACGAATATTCGAAGATGAAGGTTTCGACGACAGGATCAGGGCTAACGAGCGGATTTTCAGATTCATTGGGAAAAGTTTTCCCTGTGATGGGATGGGATGGAGCTTACGAGGGAACCTTGGTTCTACGATCAATCATCACGGGCTTCGAGGTCTCGGTCTGCGTACAAAGTTGATGATAATTAGTTGACTGCGAATGACAAGGATTTTCCGTGCCATGCGAACGACATAACGGTGTTCGTAGAAAAGGGATAAAGATGAACACAAAGTTGGACGGGCCGATAGCATGGGAGATTCTTAAAAGGATGAGTTCCGGTCGGGATCCCGGAAGCAAAGGGAATTTGGTACGGTAGCACGGCAGGGAAACGCTAAGTCACTATAATTAACACGGGGCTATGCCATATACATTCGGATAACGAGGAAACTTTTACTCCATAGCGGTCGGGTGTACACTGAGGCCAAATCTTGTATCAGAACTCTAGTACTCTAGAAACAAACGGGATGAGAAGCCGTCGCAACGGATCATCTAGCAGACCTCGCCCAACTTAAGAATCCAAAGGGTGACTAGCCTCTAGAGAGGGCATCTATCTCCCTGTGGAATATCTCCGCAGCCAGTCAACATCGTCATTCGAGATCTATAATGTGGGTATGCCTGCTATACGTACGGCTCCTCCCCAAAGAGAGAAGATTGAGGATTTTGGAAAGATTCATCATGAACAATCATGACAAAAGGTTTTGGCCACTGAACCGGAAGACTAACTTGGATTATGACAACAGCGCGATTACTTACAACAAGCCCGAACAAAGGCATATTCCACTGAAAGTCATGGCTTATAACGACGATGCTAAGTAGCCCCCTAGTAATTCAATTCTATTCGTCTTCGAGTCGGTAACTTGGAATGTAGTTTCAAAGAATCATGCTTGGTGTCTATCACTCCTGAAGGGCATCAACAACGCCTGTCTCGTCATGATCAGATTTGGGTGTTTCACAGCTAGATTGACCCTCCTAGAGTCTAAGTATAGCTCAGTTTATTTTTAGGAAATGAATTCAATGCTAGCTCAGGTTGAGACGTAGAAGGTATTGACTGTGTTTCCACACTCTTGTCGTTTCGCATTTACCGAGCTTCTACCCCCCTTCGCTTAGGTCCATAGTTTGTTCGGTGTCGTTTCATTGGATATAAACACTCCTCTTGACTACCCAGAAATGTTTCTCTGAAACAAAATTTGACAAGCTTCATAAATAGTTGTGTCTGAGTCTCGTTTGAAATGTGTCTTCAAAAGCTTCCGGTCACATACTCAATATTAGGTAACTTTTTGCAAGCATCCGCAGTTAGTTCATATAAGCAAAGCTCATCGGACATAGTTGTAGTTATAAAGAGCTCGTTACCGTTAAAGTAAAAGTCTGAGTATAACATGAACTCCGAATCTTGAAGTGGACATATACGGCAATTAGGTTTAACATATCGCCAGGTGCTCGAGGCGGCAGTGATTGGTGATCAACCCTTCCATACTTTACAAAACGAACCAATTCTTTTCACAAAATGGCAAACGATTCGAAAAAAAAGGACTTTGTCGCGTCCAAACTGCGGTCCGGTCAGCTGCCTCGAATCTCAACAGAGTTTACAATATCAGTGTACCAACGATAGCAAAAAGGTATGTTTATTGACATGCTATTTTCTTATTCTGGCCCGCTTCTCCCCCCTTGGCCCTCTCTGCTTGTTCTGTTTTCTTTTCTTCTTCTTTTTTTTTCTTTCTTTTCTCTTTGTCAAATCTTTGAATGTGCTGCTGCTAAGCGCGGTTGATTAATCTCGGAAACATGTGCCTTCAAAAATTGATTCTACTGGTACTCGTAATAGGGTGATGGGAGACATGTGACAAAACTGGACTGGTGCTGACGACGATACAAAGTCCGAGCCGCCCGGTGAAAGCCGAACACAACTCGCCGGGATCGACACCAGCCCACATGCACTCAAACAAATTACAGGGGCATCATCGACGACATTCACGCGGGAGAAGAGGACCTCGATGGGGAGACCCTTGAGAGGGGGGTTGTGGAGTCGAAAGGAACAAAGAAGGAAGGCCGACCCACGCGTTCGTCCGTTGGTGGCCGTTGAATTTTAGTGAGGTGGGGGGCAGAAATTCATGATGCCTGCATCATCAGTGCGCATCTCGCCCTCCGCTTCCTGATCAGTCGTCCAAGCCCGTTGACTCCCCGGGCTAGCGGATGAAGTTGGCGCGACCGTCGTGCTGAAAATGCTTGTTCGAGAGCATCTGAGTGGATGGAATGCCAGGCACGGCGAGAGCGACGACCAGGTCGGGGCTTGGCGATGTGCGTCTTCCGACCGGGGGCTTGGGACAAGGGTCCGCTGCCGGCTCGCCGAAAGAAATGATCTCCGCCAACTCGCGATTGGATGCTGGCTCTCCGCGTGATAGACTGATTTGAGTCTCGATTCGGGTGACGGGGCCGGAGCATCACATCACTGACGAGTTGTGATGAGAGATGGACAGAGCAGGTTAAGAGTGGTTACAACCCGGTATTATGTATGCCGATGCGTCCCATCGATGTGCCATCGGTGGGATCAGAACGGCAAGTCAAGACCGATGATTGTGGATTGTGGGCCGATGAGCAACAATGAAGTCCGAATCCGACACGGCTGGGCCGTGAGAACTTTCCCGGGAGAGTCGCGGAGGAGGAAGATCAAAATATGGTCAAGTTCTCCGCCGTTTAGAGAATGGCGAGAGGAGGTGTTTGTGGACCCCAGAAGTAGTGAGATGTAGGACGAGTATTTGGCGGTCGACTGTTATGGTGCAGACCCATTGACTTCGCGGACCTGCAAACCTGAAGCTAGTTGTCTTATTGGGTTAAGGCCCTGGCGAGACTGACGGCTTTTGTCAAGAGCTTCAAATCTTGTTAGGCGGGATCTACCGGAGGGATCGACCGGTACTCTGCTTCTGTGTTCTGTGAGAAGGTAAGAAGAACGTTAAAAAGGGCTACATCTTCTTTATTGGTAAAGACTTACAGACCGGATACCCGACAAGGGTGGTCCCAGAAGCCAGCTTTGATCCTGGACTCCGGAGAGAGGAGCAAGGTGAGAGTCACTTAGTTAGGGCCGTTTTTTTTGGGAGTAGTTTGTAGCCAGTCAACATCGTCGATGGCGATGAACCTCAATATAAGCTCCTCATAGCTCAGTGAGTGTCGGTAAATTGGGTGCCTTGGCGGGTTTCAACCCTCGGTCTTTCATCCGAGACGCAAACTCCGGATCGCCCGAGGCAATTTGAGGGGTTAGGTCACGGCGTGGCTGGCCGTTGAGCTATCAACGGATTTGAGTGGTGTATGCCCGGACTGTCACAAATATCACGACGAAAGATGCAACGACGACCTGCATAACGGGGCACCATGTATCGGTACGCACTGTGACGCACGGTACGTTAGTTATTTTCGACCGTGGAGTGACCCTGAGGATTTCGCGCAGCGCGGGCCGTTCCTCCCCATTTTCGCTGATGCCGGTCGCCGCTGCTGCAGCCCGTGATATGAGTCTGCTTGGTTCCTTCCTCAATCTGCCGAAAATGTGAACCTCCGAGTGAGAGGCAGCTTGATGTGGGAGCTCTTGCGACGGATGGGGCGTGGTGGGCCCCCATCTTCTCCCAAAGAGGACACGAAGTTTGAACCCTTGCCGTTGCGGTTCCTTCTCCCCCCACGCTGTTTCACCACTCATTCCCCGCAAAAACTTCCAACCTTGCACTCCGTACGCAAACGCACGATCGACGTCGCAGCTTCGAACCTTTGGTTTGGCTGAGGGGCCTTGACGATTCGCGATCCCGGACCGTTCAGTTAAAAAAGGGAGAGAGAGATTGTGACTGTCGGGGTTTCCTCGGCTGGTTTCGGCCGTTCTAAGAGACTTCTCTGTCTCGACGTCGTTCCCACTGTATCTTAATCCTGGCGGGCGCCCGGGATCGGGAGGGAGTGGGGGTCGTCAGCCAGGCGGCAAACAAAAAAGTGACCCTTCCCGGGTTCCGAGAGGACCTATCACTGGTGAGTGGTAACAGACACCCAAACTCGGCGAATGGCGCGAATGTTGCATCTGGGCGTGGGCATGGCATGACGAACGCGGGCTGATACACTACATCGCGGCTCTGTCCTGCCCCATGTCAAGGTCGCGGCACGGCACAGAATGGACTCTTGTCTGACTGTCAAAGCCACCACGGCTCGCCAATCCACGGCTCGCCAATCCACGGATCCCCGCTACGGATACTTCGACCCCCTATCAAACCCCCTCCATCGAGGTCCGCCTTGATAACGCTAGCTTGCTTTACCCTGCCGCCCTCTCGTCGGTAGAGGGAGATAGAAGAAACCATAGCAGGCGGACCACCCGGAATAGTAGGGGTGTCGGATCAGATATCATCCTTCTCAGCAATATTCGGCATATTGGGAACCAGGCAAGGAGACGCGGCATTTCCAACTCCCTTTGCCGAGGGTCCTCAACAACCAACAAGTCCCAAAAGTAAGCATCCTTTAGCACGTTAACACGGCCAAGTAAGAAGTACTCCGGAAACCGTGCTTCCAGGGTCACGGCCGAGAGCAAGCTCACCACGAAGGAGGCCAGCGCTTGTGCCCGAATAAGACACGTGCATTATCCAACAGCCGAGAGCACCGCGCAGTCCCCCGCAGAGGCCGAATGAAGGCACCGGGATAAATGGCGTTTGACGGAGTCTCCACCCGGGTTTCGACCTCGGGAGGGTCCTCGACGATCCGCCGCGTGGGGATTCTGCATCACCCTTTGTCGACACGTCGATCGTATCACCCGTTTGGGAAGTCCGGACCTCGTCCTCAGGCCCTCCGAGCGTCAGCCGGCGTCGGTGGTTGTTAATTGATAGATATCAACCATTGGGACAGAGGAGAAGCATTATAAACAGCCCGGTTTGGTATTCCGGCGGATCCCGGATTGCTGGGCCTTCTTCGAAAATCTTTGAGGTACCCCCCCTGAGGTGGTCACTGAGGAAATCACAGGTGTGGACCTCCAACGGATTGAAACTTTGCTGAGCAGAAGCCAAGAGAGAAGAGTATCTGTGGGAACGGACGACGAATAGGCTGAGTTGAACAACCCCCACCCCCCGCAAATGGCGACGGGCGACAGAGTTCGTGTGCCGGGCACTGAAAACAGTATCGCGGCCCCCTCCTCCCCCCCAAGCAGGGGCAGCCGAATGGCTGAGCCTGCGGGCCAATGGCTTCGTCAAGGGCGTGTGAGATTCGGATCTTGCTTCCTGGAAGAATGGGGCGCGGCTGCATGAATGCATCGCAGCCGCCTCGCTTGCGCAAAGACCTCTCTTCCGAATCTCGTTCACCCAACATCAGAGCTGGGATCTCGCGCTGACAGGTCGCGCTGACAGGAATCGAAAAGGTTCTTCTGCATGACTATCGCGTTTGTCCAAAAAGGCGGAGGACCAAAAAGGGCCGGGCACAGACGATATGACTTGAGTGCAAATTAGCGGTGTCGTCACGAGGGGTGTCGAGACTGTCGACCCCTCGTTCCGTGGACACGCCCCCTGGTCGCTGCAAATTGTTGACAGCAGAAAGCGCCGATGCAGGAACTGTTGCCTCATCGGCCGCCACTAGGCCATCCGTGGACCGGTGGATGGATGGTATCTTCGGCGGTCATGGAATGATGGAATTGATGAGGATGCGTGAGGCTTCTGCTCTCAGCAAGGAATGGTGGTGGGTCGGTGGGTGTGCGGATAGTCGTTCATCCAACGCTCTCCTCGCGCCATTGGGACGGTATTCTGGGATCGGCGTCCCACTCGCAACCGTCAGCTGCCCATCATTCCGGCAATAACAGCGCGAGGCTATTATCACCTCAACACCATATACCAAGTCCAACGTCACTTGCTTGGCGGGGGGAAGGCAAAGAAGCACCTCAATGCGGACAGCTGCGCACCGTAGCAGATCACAGCTTGCAGCGGCGCGAGACGGGTTTGAGATCTCGAAGGGACGTTTCCCGTTTCCGCATGGCCTGTTGCGAATTTCATCAGTGTCAGTGCGCAGCCAAGGCCTCCTCCGGCGGCGCCGTTTGACATGGCCCATCACTTACCGAATCGGAAGCCCAAGCTCCTTTGCTTGCCCCTGTCGAGCCGGCCTTTGGCGACCGGCTCCGTGCCCACGAGGCGCCGGCCTGGCCCTCCCAAGTCGTTATGGTGGGGCTGTTCCAGGAAAGCGTTTCTTGCAGCATGCGTCGGGATGTTCGACGCAGGCCCCCTCCATGAGAGAAAACAAAAACCGCTTCGAAGCCCTGAAGGTCCCGACCCACGGGCCACGACCACAGCACGGAGCGGCCCAATTCGGCCTCTCCCACCGCAGAACCGCCTTTTTTTCAACGCTCGTCTCCACCTGTCCCTTTCAGACCCCGATTTTACCCCTGTTACCCTGAGTGTGTCCGCTGTGGCCTGTTCTCCCAGAACCCCACCACCCCACTCCATTTCCCCTGCTCCAGGAGCTCCAGCACTCCCCTCCCACACATTTTCCGAGCAGGGGGGTTGGTTTGGTTTCGAGAGCGCCGTTAACGTCAGGCTTGCCAAGCAGCCAACCCAAGCTTGCCAAGGTCGCACTGATAGGGCGAGGGGCAGATTTACCTCGCAGCATGCACACGCACACGTTGCTCAGGGAGGGGTGCATGCTGCGAGGGAGAGAGAAGGAGGGTTGAATTCGAGGGGGTGTGGGAAACACCGATCAAGGCATCAACCCGTCAAGGTTCTCATCCGTCCGAGCAGAAGAGCAGAGTATGGAACCGTTCGAGTTGAGAATTGAGACGCGTTGCAATCCACCCTGTATTCTCCTGCGCGCCAGAGCCTGAGAACATCCAAGCGCTCGACGACTTCGGTAGACGGACGGCCTAAACTTTCGGAACACGCTCACTTTTCTTTCCTTCTGCCGCATCGATCGCGACTTTTAGGCGGCGCAAATGGGAAGGAGGGGAAAAGAAAATGCGACGAAAAGACCGAACACGCGCTCGCACACGCCATCCGCGCACGCACAGAGCTCACAGCCGAGAAAAAAGTGCTTTTCGTTGCGCCCCACCTGTGATCCATCCGAAAGCCCAGGATCAAGGCCAGTGCGGCATACCCTGGACTTGGGTGTTGAACCGTGGTCTTTTTGGCACTCTGGTCCCTTGCCCGGAATCATGTATCCGCAGTACCCTCCTCGTTGACCATGGATGGGCCATGGCGACTACATCTGGGACCCTTAGACATGAGATGAGGCCTTTCCTGTTTTCCTTTTTTTTTCTCAAAGCCCGGCAACGGCGTGCGATATCTTTTGTGGGAAACAACTTCCTCCTTTTTCTGGGACACCCCCCCCTGGCTCCAAGTCCTTCTCTCTACCTCATCGCACTTGACCCTGCTTCCGTATCTTGACTTTTTGGGGACTCTATGACCCCATTCAAAGCCTTATACGGTATTTGCCCACCACCAATATCCACGCCACTCACCTTCCCGAAGTTGATGAAAGCGAATAAGCCTGCTTTAATCGCCTAAATTATCACGACACCATCTTACTACCACGCCATCATTGCGTCCTCACCCACACTGACGCCGAATGTTTCCGCCTGCAGCCCAGGAACAATACCGCGAACCAGTCTCGCGGCTGTGACCTATCGCACCTCGGATCGCCTTCCGGGTCTGATATTGGACTGGGCGCGTGCGGTTTGTCGTTTCCCGTCCGGCCCCCTCACCGAGCAAAACAAATTCGATGTCTTCCTATTCCGTCAAACCCAACCGATACAAGGCTTTTACGCATTGAGGGCCGAGGACCGTGACCACCTGCTCCCAACTCTCACACCTCACCATCTTGCTTTTCCCTGGGTGCATTCAGGGGTGGATCCATATCCAGCAGGCCCATTTATTTTATTCGAGATACACCCTCTCCCCCTAGCCCACCTCCACCAAGCCCTTCTGTTGTTTATATAAGTCGCGGCGGGTCGCCCGGCTCCTTCCCTGTCCACTGCATCGACAACCATCTCGGCATCGACATCAACCCACCATCCTCTTCTGGCGCTTCCGCCGTTGCATTCCCGGGGAGTCCCGCCTTGCCAACCATCCCGCCCGTCCATTCTGAAAGCTCTCCTCACCTATTTCTACCCGTATGTCCCCCGTGCCTGACACACACCCATACGGTCTTTGACCACGTCGAAGCTCACATAGCTAATCGCCACAGACACCCACGGCCAACACATTTTGGTCAAGACAAGACTACCGACACTCTCTTCCACGCAGCGGGAACGGAAGACTCAACCTGCCCGTCCAACCCCCTCAACTCAGCACCTTCATCATGTGCGACTTTACCAAAAACTACTACATCTACACTTCGTGTGTCGATCCTGGGGCACACTTCTTCCGTACCTCAGTGGACGGCAGCCGGAAACGTTCCTGCCCAAAGAGCCCGCACGAGCGCTTCATCATGTTGCCCGGGGAGTGCCCGATCTGCCACGGTGGCTGAACGACCCGGTTTCGTCGACTCTTTTGATGTGTGCGCGCGCGGGAGCCGGGAAGCGGGAGGGAAGACTGTTGAAGCCGGCTGCAGGGACGTTTGGGCCGCCCGCTGGTCCCGCTTGTGCCGCCTGTTGTACCACCAAGCCGGGCAGGGGCCTTCTTTTCTTCTTCCTTCAGCCTCGCCTCTTGTTTCCCGCCTGCCAAGAACGAAGAGGAAGGGAGGAGAAACAGAAAATACAAAGGAGAAAGAAGGAGCAGCCCCGGAAACGAACAGACCGGTTGATATAACGCGGGAAGTGGGAATGGTGGAAGGCTACGGGAGCAGTACTACCTACTTGAGAAGCAACCCGGGACGGATCGGATAGGATCGGATCGCCCGAAACAAACATCCATGGACGGACACGGCAGACCACCACCCCCATGCCCATATGCGCACGTACCTACCTACACACAAAGCACATACTCACACACACGGCGCCAAGGATACATTTATATACCTTACTTGCATAAGGAACGGGAACAATCGGCATCCTACGAAACGTCCCGCGTCGCCTACCATTTTCTTTTGGTTACCTTACCCTGCTACAATTCCCCCCCAACCCACCTCCTCCTTCCTCGTCTCGGACTCAGATGCTCTTCTCCTAACTCGTTCGATTGTTTGTACACCACTTCATGACAGGCCGTTTTGCAATGACGATACGAAGCAAGCGAGAACAAGAAATCAGGGGCGGAAAAAAAGATGATGAGCACGGCGGGGCGTGTATCGTCTTGGTGTTTTTCTTTTTGTTTATTTGCACCATCTCTCCTCTGGTTACTACGTCTTCCTAAGTTTTTCTTTCTTTTGGGGTTTCTTTTCTTTTACCGGTATCATACTTAGCGTCTCTTTTGGTTCGTATCTCATTTATTCTTACCGTCTCGGATCTTCTTGTGTTCTTCTTTTTTCGTAATCACCGGCAAGCGAGTCGTATGCATATACCTATCTATCTATGTTCACTCAAGCCATTCGTGCCCAGCAGGCCTGTCTGTCTTAGCTATGCATGCGTTCCGGCGTGACATATAACCGACGACATCTAGCTCTATTAGGACGGTGTATCTTACGTTATCCCTTTGTTATTGTACTTGCTTATCTGCTTTCGTGTCTTGTCTTATGCAATTGTCATTTTCTTCTATTCTCAAGTATGGCTGGTGTTAGCTTTCTTTCCGCTGAAAGACTCAAAACCTGTTCGTCTTTTCCTGGTAATGTACTGTACTAGTACTACAACTACACTTTCACGCATTTCAAACCCTTATCTCACGCAACAAACAACCCCATTCGCATCAATAACCGAACCGACTCGACTCGGGCAGATCGATTTGAAGACAACCTTTTGCAGGAAGCTGGTGCAGAAGGAACGGTAGGAGCTTTGGGTATGGCAATGGGTGCCTGGGATAAGACGGGCCTGGGACACAACGGAGGAACGAGGGGCGATCAAGCTTAGGGGGTCGGGTACATGGTCAGTGTCAAGATACACGCTAGGAGTTTTCCGCAAGCGAGCTGGGCGAGCGAGCTCCTTGGAATTCGATCTATTTCACAACACTTTTACGCAGAGTATGTGTCTGAGTGTAATGCGTGGTACATGTACAACTGGTTCAACCCGGATGGAGGTATGGGAGTGGCAGGGAGGGTAGGGTAGGGTAAGGAAATGACCCGGTTGGTGGGACCTACGTGAAAAGGATCTATCGGCCTGTTGGCGCCGAGGACAGATGGGGGGGGAGGACTGAGGGAGAGGTGGTGGGTGAAGAGGAACGAAAAGAAGGAACGAAAAAAGGGGGGAGGACAGAAGAGAACTGGTGGGCTGAACCAAGGACAGGAAGGTATTGTACCTACCTACCTCCCTACCTCGGTAGGGATTGAGGACCGTTGGCGGAGCCTATCCGTTGTTGTTGTTGTTGTTTGCACGGGAGCGGGCCGGCCAAACGGCCAACGGCCCATGTCATCCATGCCGTCTTTGTCTTACCTTTTGGTTTTCCTTATGCCGCGCTGTCCGCCCTCGCGCACACACACTCACTCACGAGCACACTGTCTCTGTTTCTCTGCCGCCCGTCTGTTCTTTTTCCGTCCTATGGGGATAACTGGAACCGGGACTGCTGTGGCCCGGATATCCATCCATCCCGGTTGGAGACTCGGCTGGTTCGGCTGGCTCGGCTGAGGCGGCTTGGTTCGGTTGAAGGGGAGGGGAGGGGAAAACGGGAGGTGGGGGGTAGGTCGAGAGGGAGAAGTCGCTCTCTTGTCTCGGGTTTGTTGTTGGACTATGGGGAAGTATTGGTTGGGACTGCTTGAGGTTGGCTGTTAGGTAACAGGGGTTAAGGATGGGCAGTTGTGGGTGTATCTTTGATCAAGAACGGTAAAGTCATGTGTTTAGTTCTGCTTTGCTCACCTCGTTTCCCTTCCTTCTGGCATATGAGTGTGTAAGATTGTGTTAAATCCATGTGTCTTCTTTCGAGATCGAGATCCTCTCTATCGTTTCATCACGAGCTAGCAGACTTCTCGGACCATGAAACAAAGATCGGGAGTCACCTTACTTCTCCCATTTGTTACCTCCCCCTTTTGGGTAGGTAAAACCAACGTTGCGTCGGTTGCCACGGTAAGACAACCCGAACGTCCAGACATGTCGAGATGCATAAGGGGGCCAGCCATGACCTGCACAGAAGGTCAGCGAAGAGGCAGGCCCGCCCTATCATGGCCGCCGACATCGATCCGACATAACCGCTGCTGGTATGGCGAGTACGTGGCCCACAGGGATCACACCGAAATGGTGTGTCTGCTTCTCCTCGCCACTCAGTGATGTGTCGTGAGGTGTGTATATGTGTGTCATCATCGGGGGGTCTAGGCCAAAGGCCACACGCTGGTTACATCGGCACTTATTCGTTGGATTGGCCTCCTTATTCGAGCGGACTATTTTGTTTTTTCGCCGAGACCGTCAGCAAAGCGGGCATATTGGCCCCCATGTCTACCCCCTCAGTAGTGAAGATCACTGCGGTACCGGCGAGCAAATATGTGGCGTGACTTGGGGGGGGTGAAGTCAAGCAAGAGCGGCTTCAGCTGTAAGCGGGGGGGATGGGAGTCTCGTACCACACCTGCCTGTGCACTGCACTGCATTCGGGGATATAGCTCAGTCATGTGGGCTGAATCCCTTATTTCAGGTCCTAAGACTGCAGCTTGGGTAGGGGGTAGGTAGAGCACGCTAACCCGGGCAGCTCGTGGACAACTTGTCCGCATCATTAAGTGGCGGCCGGTTGGCCAAGGAGAGGCTCTTGTGGACGTTCTGAAACCCTTGGTTGGGGACCATGGTCAAGGAGGGTGTGGTGTTTGTCCATGAGCCTTCCTTCAGACCCCCATTGAGGATACCATTGGACAGCGTGAGGGCAATATCGACGTATATTGTTCATCCTGTCCGCCGTGGCCAACAACTCAGTGGCCGACGCGGTCGGACCCAGCCAATGCGGCGCCATCATCAAGAGATATGCGGGAAAAACAGGTTAGTGCAGCTAACCCACACGAGGGTGACCAGAGGTGCAAATGGTATGGCTCGGTGGCCGTATCGGTCTCCTGCGCAAGAGTACGGAGAAGGAAGGTAAGGAGGGGAAACAAACTTACTCTTCGTCCCTTCGGTGGGCGGGACGGCCCCAGCAAGAGGCCAATGGACCAACAAGGAGGGTACACCCCAGTACTGATAGCACCATGATGAGGTGGCAGTACTATCCCACCCCTCACGGCACGTCAGTCTCTTCGGTAGCCGGCAGGCCGTCTTGTCCAAAGACCGCAAAGGGGTCCAGATATAACAGCAGGAGCCTATAACCGGCGCTGGCGCTAAGTGAAAATACCCCCCTCAGATCACAACGCACCCCTCTCCCACGCCTGGCTCCCTGAAGGCAAGTTTTTGCAAAGGCCCATGGCGGCCCAAGGGTTGTATCAAGGCGGTTAGGTTGGTCCTGCGAGCTTGGCCAGCTGTCGGCCGCTGTTTCCGGAAATAGGTGTAGGTTTAAGTTGAGCTGTATTCTTTCCCTCTAGTTCTGTAATTAAACCGTTTAGGGTACGGGGGCTCGTTTCCTATGAAGCGCATGAAAAACATCTGCACATCACCTCAAAACGGGGAGAGGATGCAGGTGGATCACAGGGGGTGGACCTACATATCTTAGTCCAAACCACCTAGCCGAAGGCTACGCCGTCGTGGCGATCCGCCCTCAACCTTCGGCCATGAAGAAGCTTGGGTTTGTTACAAAGCCCGACATTATGGGAAACCGGACTTTGTTTCTCTCTCGGGCCAGGTGGCCCAAGAACAAAACAAATGTTTGACCCTGTGGCCGACAGCGATGCCTTGTACAGGTCGTGCCACGAATAAGTGGTGTGATCCTGAAAAGTGCCAGTGCGTCTTGGTAAAAACACGGTGCCGTGGGTCCGTCGCTCGGGGTGGTCTCCCCGCCTTCCGGATACCGGAGAAGAGAAAAAGATCGGTATGAAGTTAGCGATACCAAGGCCTGCCCCCCACCGAGCCAGGCGAAGGACCCCCCATCAAGCAAACCAAGGACACCCACTTTTGATGCGGAAAAAGGGCATTGCTTCGTGGTAGGTAAGGAAGGGAAGGAGGGGCCCAGAGGAGCCTGGGGATAGCCCGCCGGGACCATGCCCCGTCGATCCCCACCCGTCCCGTGCCGAGGGGGAAGCATAGACTTGGTGTATCTAAAAAAGCACGCGAAGGCACTGGCTCATCCGCAATTCGGCGACCGGGCGGGGGTCACGGATAATTGTCCAAGAGAGCCGTGGGGTGCAACAAGACGTCGTCTCGAAACCAGGCTCACGGAAGGGGGTGGTCCAAAGAGAACGCAAAACTGGGTCAAGATAGATTAGCGAAAGGGTGCTACCGGCTCCGTTATAAACGTGGTATTACTACGGGCATTATTACAAGCAAGTATAGACACCCTAAAAGGCATGAATACGGGAGGCCGAAGAATCAACTCTCGGGGATCCTCCCATGCTTCTGATGATGCGAAGCAATCTGGAGCACAGCTACCCTGCTTAGGGCGTGCCGCCAAACTTCGCCAAACACGATCGGCCTGGAGAATGAAGGCGGGTTGTGAGGGGTTCGATGTGAGGAGCCAATGCTGTCCGTCTTTCCGGGCTTGAGAACACCGGTCCGCGGAGGGTAGGCAAAGCTGGGCGCCTCAGCCGAGGCGTCTGAATAGAGACACCTTCGTCAAAGCCCTCAATGCGCAAGGGGCTTGCTCGCAGCCGTTTTGAGAGCGTTTATGGAGAGATCATTTTCATCCGTTGGACAAGACGGCCAGAGCTGCAGAAACCGAAGGGGGCATAACCCGCTCAGTCGAGAGCATTGACCTCCAGTGCTTGGGAGTTGTCGATCATTGAGACGAGCACTGCTGTCCAAATCGGGAAAGGCGCAGTCGGCATCACGGACCCTCGCGGTGTCGGTCCGGCCCTCGGGTAGGCTTGGCGAGTGGATGTGTGGGGTGGGCTGTTTCGGAGGTCGCGTGGCTCGCGGTACTGTAGTGTACCGTGAAGGCGTAACAAGAGGCCTCTATGCATGGAGTGGATGCCAAACTAAGTACAATGGCTTAAGTGCTTCACGAGTGATTCGCAAAAAGCGAAAAAAAGAAAAAGGGAAGAATTTACCGCGAAAAGGCTCGTGCATCCTCCAAGCGACCCTTCCAGACTTGTAACCTACCTCCGTGTCTCTGTATGTACTGTACCATCGTCATACAGGGGAAGGTCTGCGCTCTGGCGTAATACCAACAGTTTCCGACCCGAAGTCGGTAGTCCCTGCGTTCCGAGTAGGCTCTAGCACCGGATTCGAGAGACATGGTGTATCCGCGGTACGGGCGTCGAAAAAAAAAACACTTTGGCCGTCACTGAGAACCAACACGTCGAGTCGTGGACTTCGTAACATTGCCTAGAAGGCGTCGTACCAGGACCCGGCGCGTGATGGCCAAATCCTTGTGAGGGAGCATTCAGGACGGCGTTCCTGAAAGGGGTCGCGATGAAATGGCCCTAACAATGTTTAATATCAAGCACAGCAGGTAAGGGTGGAGATCGCGCACAATTCCCAACGTCTCGGGTCCTCAATGTTGCACTCCCGTCATGCAAAGCGACTCTGTTTGCAAGGAGGCCATAGAGGGCGTAGTTCGTGTGTTGCGACGCGGCTCGCCGTTTTGGCCGTGCTGTTTGCACCGATGCAAGATGAAGATAATTTCACGATTGGGATTTTGAGATATCGCCTGAAACTGGTACAATCCAGGTCGAGTAGAGTAGACAAAAGTGTCAAGGTTGGTTCAAAGGTTGAGCTTCGCGTCGCGTCTGAGGACGAGGAGGCAAGCGACGCTCCATTGGACCCCCACTCCGCCCATCCCAACTCGTCCCTGCCCTTTTGAGTGGTGGCACTGATTCCGGCCCGTGCTCCCCCTCTGAAAGTCCCCGGGCAAGGAGGTTTTGCCCGCTCCCGCTCTCGACATACACTACTAAGTAAGAAAAGTAATGAACATTACCTATGTTACGTCAGCCTGAAGTTTTGAGGGCCTACCTGGTTTATTAGAATAGTTTACGGAGTATCTGTCGTTGAGAGAGAGATGAGATCAAACTTCGCAAACCCACCACACGGACCAATCACAGGCCCACAAAGTTCCATGCAACCCCCAGACTTGGCAGGCGTCGATTGCTTGGCATTTGTGCCATTTCAACTCCAGGCAACAAACCACCACCAAAAGCATCAGCATCACCAATTGGATCTTACAGGACGGTCTTTCGGCTCCAGAGAATTCAATCATCCCGGATTATTTCTCATGACGAGGGACAAACCTTAAGAAATGGCGGGATCGGTCCGCTATATCGCCGCCGGATGCCTCATATTCGACCAGAGCGGGTCCCGCCTTCCCGAGCATCTCTGGTCTGATGTCGCGCAACAACAGTGGCGCCACTTCGGTCCCTTTGGAGACTCGAACACGGAAGGAACGGGGGATAATTCCTCTGAAATCGATTCCTCACATCAACCCGGCTCATCTCACCCACAATTCCTCGAGGAGCAGACCCAAGCTCACTTCGTGGCTTCCGCGGGATGCCTCGCCCCCTATTTAGACCTTTTGCGGAACCGCTGGATCCGGATGAGCCTTGGTTTGGGCCCCGAACAATTGGGCCTAGTCATTGTTCGAGTTTACATCCTTCCGGACGATGTTGAGAACCGCACCATACCCCGCAGGGATCCCTCTTTCCGGAAGGCAAGGACAAACCTCCTTTCACGGCTGGATTTTGCGCCGTCCACGTGGAATGGACAGCCTGGAAATATTCCATCTCGAGCCCCCTCACTTTTCAACAACTTAACCCCGGAAGTCAACCCACAAGATGAAGTCGAGGGCCAAACCTTGTTGCAGATGTTCAATAACATCCCGTCCCCTGATCCGAACCCTGATGACATTCGCGACTATGAAGCGCGCGACGCTGCCTACCGGGTGATGAGCAGCAATATCTTTGGCCTTTCGACGAAACTTTACTCTTATCAACGGCGGTCAGCGGCCTTGATGCTGGAAAGAGAAGCTGAGCCCAGGGAAATACCGGATCCGCGTTTTGTGAAAGTCGTCGATCAGCTTGGAATGCCCTATTACTACGACCCCGTCACTGGCAGTGGCTTGCTCGAACCTAGGCGGTACGACGGACCTTGTGGTGGGATTCTTGCTGAAGAGATGGGAGCAGGGAAAACGCTAATTTGTCTGGCTCTCATCCTGGCAACGAGACATATTCCCTCTACTCCGCCCGAGCATTTGCGTACAGATGAGCCCGTGATTCGCCCAAAGGTTGGCAGCCTCGCTGATATGGCCGCGGCATGTATCACCCGTCACTCGGTGCCGTGGAAGACGGTGTTTGGGGCATTGGAGCCTGATGGTATCGACTATCCCCTATGTGTCGCAGCGATCCAACGGAACCCGGGCTTATATCAGCTTCCGCCCCCGGCCCGTCGTCGAGAGAGCCGACGGGCGGACGGCCCAGTTTCTCCAACAACGGTGCATTTGAGCCATACCTCTCTTGTCATTGTGCCCCCTAATCTAGTGCAGCAGTGGAAGCAGGAGATCACAAAACACACTTCCGGTCTAAGTGTCCTAATCGCCGATAAGAAACAAGAGCTACCACCGGTGAAAGATCTTCTCGAATATGACGTTATTTTGTTTTCGTCGACACGATTCGAAAGATTATCGGATGATCTGTACTCTGACCGAAACGGCGGCCAGGTGCTCCTCAGCCCACTCGCAGAGATTCACTTCAAGCGTTGCATTGTGGACGAAGGCCATAAGCTAGGCAACTCAACCATAAGCCGGAAGAGCAATCTGCTTCTGCTTATCGACCACCTGCAGATCTCAGCCAAGTGGATTGTCACCGGTACGCCGTCAAAGGGGCTGTTTGGTGTCGACAACACGCCCAGCCCGCAGGAGGAGCACCCTAGGTCCAACAAGCGACAGGTGGAAACCTCTCCAGACCTCGAAAAAGAAGATCTTAAGCGAATCGGTTCAATTGCCATGCTATACTTGCGCATGCGCCCTTGGGCAAACCAACCTGCTGAGACTGGTGATTCTCCTGCGGATTGGACGGTCTATGTTATGCAACCGAAACACTCCGCCCGCAGCATTGGCCGAGCTGATTGTCTTCGGGGAACATTGGAATCGCTAATTATTCGGCACCGCCTACCCGATCTCGGTGATCTACTTCCAAGTGTCGACGAAAAAATTGTTTACCTGGATGGCTCCTTCCAAGATCGGCTCGTACTAAACCTCTTCTCCATGATGATCATCTTCAATGCCGTGCAGTCACAGAGAACGGATCAAGATTATTTCTTCCATCCGCGGCAGAGGAAAGCACTCCTAGAGCTCGTACACAATCTTAGACAAGCGAGCTTCTTTGGTGGCTCAGTCTTCTCGCCAGAGGAGATTCTCAAAGCAGTTGAGACAGCGGAGGAATTTTTGGAAGAACGAAAGGTTCCAATCGGCGCCGATGACGAGGCCTTACTGCGAGAGGCCATTATGTTTGGCCGTCTGGCTGAGCAAAACACAGTCAAGCGGTGCGCCAATCTGTTCCGCGAGCTTCCATTGTATGTGAGGAACTTTCCCTGGGGCGCCGGCCGCGAGTGGTCTCTCGATCTCCACGACGGAGACCCGGTGTGTACAGACTCACGCATGGTCTCCGCATTACAGAAGCTTCTTCAGCCCTTGGTTGATTCGCCAATGTCTCTCAAATTGTTGTTTGATACCGGGCGATTTTCGGCGCGCGGGTGGGAGGAACGGTCAAAAGGTATCGAGCAACAAACCTCAAACAGTGGAGGGCAAACCCAAACAAAAGTTCTCGCTGGAAACACTCCTCTTGGCCAGGACAGTAAATCCTCGGCCCAACGGCGCTCGGCCATTTTGACGAATACCCTAACGAATCCCAAGAGCCCCGTAGGGGCCGAAGAGAACCCTGGCACTAATATTGCAGAACCACTCTCTCAGGCTCAGCTTATCTCGACGGCTTCCGCAAAGCTATCCTATCTAACAGACCAGATTGTGAAATACCAAGACTCAGAGCAGATTATTGTGTTCTACGAGAATGACAACGTGGCATACTATCTCGCTGGTGTACTGGAAATTGTAAGCTACTCAATCTGCACTCAATCTGCACTCAATCTACGTCTAGACCAGATTCACTAACCACTGTGGGTGAATTTAGCTTCAGATCCAGCACTTGATCTACGCTAAAGGCCTTACCACTGAGCGCAGGTCCCAGTATGTCGTGACATTCAACCGCAACCCAAAATTCCGGTTAGTCTTGCTCTTCTCTTTTATCGACTCATCAAGGCCTCACTGACCATACCCTCCCTCAAGCGTTCTCCTCATGGATATCACACAGGCAGCCTTCGGTTTGGACATGCAGTCCGCGTCACGGATCTACTTCATCAGCCCCGTCCTCAACCCACAGGTCGAGGCGCAGGCCATTGGGCGTGTACGACGCATCAGTCAACAGAAACCCGTATCGGTCGAGACGCTGGTTTTACGTGGCAGCGTGGAGGAGGTGGTTGTACGCCGCCGAAGCGAGATGACACAGGCGGAAATGCGGAAATGCCGGAGCATTCTCGACGACCGTCCCATCTACGATTGGATTCTAAACGCCCGCATTCTACCTTTACCTGGTGGCGATGTTCCCAGAGAGGAACAGATGGCGCGTTTGGAGGTCCCGCAATTCTTGTTTGGCCGGGGCTTTGGAAGGGAGCTAAGTCATCCGGATCAGGATTTGGTTGGATTGAATGGGTCACCAGTTGGGGATAAGAAGAATGGGTTGGTTCTCCTGGACGAGGGAAAGAAGAGGCGTTCGCCGGGGAGAGATGCAGCATTAGGTGGTGCGGAAGTGTTGGGGAATGGCGAGGCTACACCGGCGAAAAGAGCCAGGGTACGCTTTGCCGGGTCAGATGATGAGTCGTAGGATGGACACACGGCGAGGGAGACATGGTTGCTACAGATACGGTTGAGCCTTTATATTGGATTAGAAACATATCTAGCTTTTAATACCGTGGCAGTGTCAAGGGCTCAGGCCTAGGGCCATGCCCTCGCAAGGCCTTGGCCATGAGCAGT